>NC_054484.1:21521261-21718761 GCF_017639515.1 Carcharodon carcharias
TCCTTTGTGTGGCATAACAAACCTGACAGCATTTCATTTCAGGATACAGGGGGCTCCTTATAATTCACTAGAATGAAGAGAATTCATCTCAGCAAGCAATAAAGGAAACCGATGGTTGAGCCACCAATAAATAAAGCAATAAATAAGCCGCTCAATAAATATTATCCGCAGCTAACAATAACAAAGCATTAGGCTGCAAATCTGTGGCATCATCCTGTACTAGAGGTTGCCGTGAGGGGCTAAGACACTTTTTAAATAAAATGTATATAGATACCCTCATGGTTATTTCCAAAATTTTAAACACTGAACAAAGATCTGTAAAATGGCTGAATCTATGTCTGTCTGTGACCCACCCAAAGAAGAGGAAATGCCGGGCAGTATCAGAGAAACTTGCATATCAATATCGCTGGGAAGCCACTAACGACCCCCGGTGGGCTGCACAGGCCAAATTCAAAGAGATGTACAAAAGCCATCTGCAATTCATAACCCAGGCTGGCCAATAGGACTCTGCTTCTCTGCTAAGACAAAGGGCCCACAACTTTCCTTTCAACTTTTAATGGTTGAGACATTTAACAATCTCAGGAACCCAGACGGGGGATACACATCTTTTGTCAAAGACAGTGTGGAGAGGTGGGAGTCATGTGACATGGGCCTCTGGCATGTGGAACCAGTGATATTGCCTTGTGGAACTGAGAAGCTCAGTCTACTTTTTTAATCATCTGGCTGTCTGCCTCACAGACAAGGAACTGTGGCCCAGGTTGAACACCTGGCCCCATCTACAGTGGTTCTGCTGGAAATTCTGTACCATTGCCTACAAGACTGATTGATCCTTGAGTGCTTACCTCATCGTATGAAGCCAACACCACAGGAAAAATGAATTACCCCCCATTGGTTTTCAACTCACTAACCTCTGTGAAGTAGTACCTCATTGGACTTTGATTTTGGACTCTGGAACCCAAGTGAAACAATATTTCCATTTTCTGTGGTCCCTGCACTGTAAATTTTTCTTTTTTCTATCCCTCTCTTTACTGTCTGATTGCGGAAGGCAACGTTGTGACCCTCCTTTCGTGTTTTTACTGTGTGCAAATAAACTAACCCTTTGAGTTCATCCTATCTTGACCAAAACAGAGGGGTTAGGGAATATGCTACCACTTATAAAGAGGGAAACAGATCAAAGGATCTTTGTGTTTATAGATGGGTGGCGAGAGGAGAAATTATTGCTGTTTAAATTAACCCCCTCCTGTCTGTAACATTACTGTATCAAATATATATAAGAAGTATTGCACTACTTAAGATCCAGACTGACATTCTCAGTGTCAGCACAGTGTCAGCACTGAGGGAGTGCTGCACTGTCAGAGGTGCCATCTTTCACATAAACCATTAAGGCACTCTCAGTTGGGCATGAAAGATTCCTTGGTAGTATTTTGAAGAAGAGCAACCAACTATCACTAAAACAGATTACAAAAGCAAAATACTGCAGATGCTGGGAATTTGGAATAAAAACAGAAAAGGCAGGAAATGCTCAGCAGGTCAGGCAGTGACTGCGGAGAGAGAAACAGAGCTAACATTTTAGGTCAAAAGTCTTCACCAGAACTAAAACAGATTATCTGGTTATTATCTTGTTGCTCTTTGGGGGACATTGCTGTGTGAAAATTGGCTGCCAGGTTTCCTACATACAAGCGCAACTGCCTAAAAGTAATTAATTGGCTGCAAAATGCTTTGGGATGTGAAAGATGCCATAAAACTGCCAGCTCTTTCTTTCCTACTGTAACCCTGAGTTTGTTAATCATATAATGTATGAAGTAGTGCTATACTACTGTTTCACAGTAGGTAATGAATGATACATGCAACAATAATTCAATAGAAAACAGCTCGTGTATTTGTCAAATCATTGGCGGGTATATCAAATGAAATCAATCAAGGAAGCCCCATGTTTATTTGGGCTCTCACAAAACTTTCAACAAAGTTTCACATAAAACTAAAAGCCATTGGAATCCAGGGTCTAACAAGAGAGGCAACATAGGACTTAAGATCAGGAGTAGGTCATTCAGCCCTTCGAGTCTACTCCGCCACTCAGTAAGATTACAACTGATCTGATTGTGGTCTCAACTCCAATTACCTGTCTGCCCCCTATAACCCTTGACTCCCTTAATTGTCTATCAAATACCTGTCTAACTCTGCCTTGAATGAATCCAGTGACCCATCCTCCACTGCTTTCTGGGGGAAAGAATTCCTTCCACAATTCCACAACCATCCTCTGAGACAAAAAGTTTCTCTTCATCTTTGCCCTAAAAGGGAACTGTGTCCACAAGGGGAAATATCATCCTCGTATCCACCCTATCAAGTCCTCTCAGGATTATATATTTCAGTAAGATCATCTCTCATTTTTCTAAACTCCAATGGGTATAGGTCCAACCTCTTCAACCTTTCTTCATAAAATAAGCCCCTCATCCCAGGAATGAGTCGAGTGTACCTTCCCTGAACTGCTTCTAACGCAATTATATCCTTTTTCAAATAAGGAAACCAAAACTATGCACAGTACTCTAGATGTGATTTCACCAAGGCCTAGTCCATCTATGATACAACTTCCCTATTTTTATATTCCATTCCCCTTGCAAAAAATGCCATTTGCCTTCCTAATCACTTGCTGAACCTGCATACTAACTTTTTGTGATTCACTTCCCAGATGGGATAAGAAATAAAGAAGTGGGAAACAGAGTGACCTGGATTTTTGTTTGGTAAAATTATCAAGGGATGGGATACTAAGACAGGTAAATGGATTTAAAGCATGAAACAACCATGATCCAATGGAATGGTACAGCAGACCAAAGGGACTGAATTACCTACTCCTGTTCCTAGTGTTCCCATGGATGCTGAAAGCAATTATAGGCTTTTCAGGCTTAATACTGGCATGTGAGCTACTGCATGTCATGTATTTCATCTTTCAGATGAGAGGTTAAATCGAGGCCCTGTCTGCCCTCTCAGATGACCATTAAAGATCCCATGACATTATTTTGAAGAGGAACAGGGGGGTTATGCCCGGTGTCCCAGCCAAGATTTATCCCTCAATCAACATCAGAAAAACATGTTATTTGGTCATTATGACATTACTGTTTGTGGGAGCTTGCTGTGTGCGAATGGGCTGCCACATTTCCTACGTTACAATAGTGATTACACTTCGAAAGTACTTCATTGTCTGTATAGGTTGAATTGAGGAAAGGTGTTTTTGCAATGCTCTTTCTTTCTTTCCATGACACAAAATTTGTGTGGGCAGAATTTTTTGTGAGTGGACAATATGGTGCCATTGCTTTCACGATGATGGGAAGGCAAGTCGCGATTGTCCACTCAGCCCACCGACAGCGAGCTGCGTTTCCTGCCATTGGTCGTGGGAGCCTCATTGTAATCCATCAGCGTATCATTATCAGGTCATCCCACCAGGTTCTGGCACCCCCTGCCGGATCATCTGTCCACGTCGATGGAAAGCACGCTGAGGTGTTTCACAACAGCACAGAGGTGATGTGCACCTGGCGGCCTTCACTTTGGTGAGGGCACAGCAACGTTCTGCAGAGCTCGCCAGTGTCGCCTGTTGCTTTGCAGCCTTCAGGGGCCCCGGGAGGTCGGGGTTAAGTGCTGCCCTGCCTGACCGGTGGGGGGTGGGGCAGGGGGAATCAGGGGGCAAGTGCAGCCCTGCCTCTGAGGCGATTGGTGGTGGGTGTGGGTGAGGGAGGCTGCCTCCAGATTCCTCTTCAGAGGTTTCTTCGGGGCTTGATTGGAGGCCCTGGGTCATGGACTCTGTTGGCTGTTTCCCAGATGTGCCTGCGGAAGCAAGGGGAGATAATGAGTGCGTGGCAGTGGCCTGTGAAACAGGACACATCACTCACGGCATGGTTGTCTGATGGATGTTGCACTGCTGGATGCTCACTTGGTAGAGCAGTGCCAACCTCACTGTCAGCACAGGACCAGACTGGTCATCGCCGGCCAGCTGGATGGCTCTGTTTTAAGTCCATGAGGACCTTGATTTTGGGCATTCCCCCAGCGGTCTGTGTCCTCTCTCTCTTGCCATGTGCCAGCTTGTCCTGCATGAATAGAGATGGAGGAAGTGTAAGCAGGACACCTGCCAGGCCAGATGACAACTATGCCTGGCCTGTGTGGGTGGTTATTGGTTCCATGGATGGGATGAAGACAATGAAGGTGTGTGGGTGTGAGAGCAAATGGTGATATCCCTTGAACTGGCAGTGAGTGCGGACCCTGTGGATGTGTGATGGGTTTGTGAGTGTGTGAGTTGAGTGATGAGATGAGTGTCTTACCCTGGCGGAATGGAGAAGATCATTCATCCTCTTGCAGCACTGGGTGGCTGTCCCCTTTTGCAGGGCATTGGCACTGACCAAAGCTGCCACCGCCTCCCAAGCGGGGTTAGTACTGTTGCTGCCCATCCTGCGGCCAGAGGACATCCCAGTGACATCCAAAAGTTGCTCAGGAGTTGCGTGGCTGAACCTGGGGGCTGCAGTCTTCTTCAGTTTCAGGGCCATGTCTGCTGGGCAGCAGTGGTGGTCTGGAAGCACTGAGATGTGTGCTTGCGGATGGACTTTAAACATGGCGCCCAGCGTGATGCATTGGTGGGGTGATGGCGGGCGGACGAATGAGAGCCCGCCTGCCATAGAAATGGCGTGTTTCCCGGGTTGAGGACGATATGGTGTAAAACATCGTTTTACCCGCTCGCTACCGCATTTAATGCAAATTTGGAAAAATTGCGCCTAATGAATGTAAAAGAATTAGCACAGGGAGACTTATGCAGCTGGAATCAATGGTGGACTTCATTAGTTTTCATGTCCCCATAATGCAGAGAAACAATTAAAAATAGAACATGTATTCAGAAGAGGAGAAGACAATTCCTGTACTCAAATAGCTGGGAGTGGAATAACGCAAGTTTTAACAAATTCATTCATGGGATGTGGGCTTCGCTGGCTGGGCCAGCATTTATTGCCCATCCCTAGCTGCCCTTCAGAAGGTGGTGGTGAGCTGCGTTCTTGAACCACAGTAGTACATTAAACATACCAACAATGCTGCCAGTAAATTCTATCATTATTAATATTAAACCTCTAACTGCTATTGTAGAATATATCAACAAGTGCAAAATGAAGTGTGATGCTATTTTATGATATCTATGTAAATATTTATGTAACAGACATGTTACACCTCCAATAAGGAAGGTGAAATCTCAGCAGCGCCCTCTTTTCTTGTCAGCTGAACCTGTTATAACCCAGTCCACTAGCATAATGTTCCAAGTTGACTGTATTACCTGTTACAAGACCAGGAGGTACACTGATATATTTTGGTCATCACAGTGGCAAAAGATAGATACAATAACTGTAGTTAGATCTGTGATAAGATCTAGTGGGAGAATTCAGAAAACTTAACACCAAATCATGCATGGGTAAAAAACTTTTGATTGCATTAAATGCTACAGTGCAACTATTTGGATCGATATTCTTGGCAGGTGCTGCTTGAAGCTCACCCCAGCTGTTGCGTTATTCTCCCAAGAAGCAGATTGACAGTGTAGCAGTCAGAGCAGAACCTGATACCACAGAATGCACCTCAGTGCCATGAGAGTTAATTTTATTTTGGAACTTATGGTTGGTGATCATGTTGATTTATATGCACTCGGAGAGATGCATCTTTTCGATCCAACTAATGGTGGAAGTGGCTTCAGAAGGCAGCTGCTAATCACGTCTGACGGACTGAATTGATGGGTGATGACTTCTAAAGGGCAACTCATCGGAGTGACTTAAGGGAGCTTTTAATAATGCTTCACACAAACACTTGCAGATTGGAGCCACTCAATTTATGAGTGCTGAAACTATTGTTGCATTAGGGGCCACAAGCACTATGCTTTGTGTTTGAGCGAGAGGGAGAAAAT
Source organism: Carcharodon carcharias (assembly GCF_017639515.1). Classification (NCBI taxonomy): domain Eukaryota; kingdom Metazoa; phylum Chordata; class Chondrichthyes; order Lamniformes; family Lamnidae; genus Carcharodon; species Carcharodon carcharias. The sequence goes on from NC_054484.1 coordinate 21,527,179, forward strand.
CATGTGTGCAACGCATTTAAAAATGATTTATTTTGTGATGATAGGGTTCTTTAGTAAACGCTGATCATTAAATTGAAAAGTAGTCAAGCTACGATTTTTGTTTGGTTCCAATCTTTTTTATGCAGTGAATTGTTGTGACCAGGAATACATGGCCTGAAAAGTTGGCGGAAGCAGATCGAGTAGTAACATTTGGAACTGAATTGGATAAATACTTGCAGTGGAAACCATTTGCAGGCTATGAGGAAAGAGCGGGGGTGTGGGACTAATTGGAAATGCTCCACCAAAAAGTTGGCATAGGCACGATGGGCCAAATTCAATGCGGTGTGATTCTATTGTGGTGACTGGACTGCAGCAGTAGGAAGGCATCTGAGAGCTTTTTTTCTATTTGTTTAAGTGATTCCTCACACTGTTCCCTTCCTGACAGTGCTGGTTCATGCTAGGGCCTCAGTTCTGTGGATGCTGTTTGCTTTCAGTACATTGTCCATTGGCCATTCCTTGTGCATGAGGGTTGATGGTTAGTGTCAGTGGGCTCTCCAACCTTGGACAGCACCACAGCCAAGCTCAATCTCATCCACATTCAATGTCAACATACCCACCCTTCACTGCATGGTCATCGGGAGAGAAACTTGGATGTTCCGTCCCTCCCCTCCCTGAGCCCAGTTGTAGCAGCTCTATTGCTGCTTGGCTGAGGTCTACCAACCCAGCACAGACTTGGAATAAAACCTAAGGCTTTCCTCATAACAGGGTGGAAATAGGAAAATGGAGACCAGCAATGGAAGAAGAGGTTAGGAGAGATGAACAGCAGCTGGAAAAGATGGGTTTTAAAGGAGGAGAAATAAATGCAGAGTCAAAGACTTTCCAAGGTTGAGGTCAAGACATCTGAAGGCTTGTTGCACGAATACTGGGACCAACAGAAGACCAGAGTTGGAGGATTGAAGAGTGCAGTAGGGGATATATTAAGACTGGAGATAGTTGTAGAGATGAGAAGGGGTAAAGCCAAAAAGGATCTTGAAGAAATAAAAACCCAAATACTTCTTTCCTGTTTACATCCTGGTGACCCAGAATCTGGCTGTAAGCAAAGGAATTCCCATATTCAACGGTAACAGTTTCAAAAACAAATTGGGAATGAGCAGGTGAATATAGCTCCTCTATTTAAGAGAGGGAGACAGAAAGTGAGAAAATATAGGCCAGTTAGCCTAACATCTGTAACAGGGAAAATGCTAGAATATATCATTAAGGAGATTGTAGCAGGGCACTTAGAAAATCTTAATGCAATCGAGCAGAGTCAACGTGGTTTTGTGAAAGGGAAATCATTTTTAACTAATTTATTAGAGCTCTTTGAGGAAGTAAGAAACAACATGGATGAAGTGGAACCTGTAGATGTGGGGCAGGACTTCTTACTCAGCGTGTGGCCGCGCTCCAGGCATGCTCAAGCGTGAAACAATGTGTGATGATGGGCAAGTGTCCTGGCGTCATTGTGCACTCACGAGATATTTCGGTCAGTGGTACGCACAAGATTTGGCAATACGCCCGCCAACGATTAATAGGCCTATTAAAGCCATTACCTTATTAATCAACTGTGACTTTTCATTGACTGTCCAATGTTATGGTTGGCAGGTGGGCGAATCAGCCAGGCGACCTTTGCGTTTTTGAGGAAACCTCATCCAAGGGTAAGATGAGGTTTCCGAGATTAATTGCAAAGAAAAATGTTTGCACAGAGTTTTCATCTGTTCCCGTGACTATATGTCCCGGTGACTGATTCTGATGTGTGGGCACTTTTTCCCGGTTTTTAAAATCTTGAATTTTGGCATTTAAATTCTCCTGCCTTCAGGGAGCTTTCATTCCGCATTCTCCTGCGCCCATGCTGACTTTGGCGCTTGCACTCCTCCTGCCCCCCACCCCAGCAACGCTGAGCCTTTCAGCGTGGCTTTCATGCTGCTGGCCATTATTGGCCAGCCAGCGCAAAATCATGGCCGGGGGCTGATTGCGTTCGGGGGTCCGTTCCCCAGCTGCTGCTGGGACCACCGATCGCGGGCGCCCACTGAACTAAATATCCTGCCCCTGGTGGACTTGGATTTCCAAAAGGCACTTGATAAGGTGCCACATCAAAGGTTACCACACAAAATAAGAGCTCAATGTGTAAGGGGTAACACATTAGCGTGGATAAAGGATTGGTTAGATAACAGGAAGCAGACAGTAGGGAATAAATGAGTAATTTTTGGGTTGTCAAGCTGTGACTGGTGGAGCACTACAGTGATCAGTGCAATTTACAATCTACATGAATGACTTGGATGAAAGGACAGAATGCATGGTTGCTAGATTTTGCAAAGGTCAAGTAAGTGGGTAAAAACTTAGCAGGTGGAGAATAATATGGGAAAATGTAAACTTGTCTACTTATTGGCAGGGAAAATAGAAAAGCAGTATATTATTTAAATGGAGAAAGATTACAGAACCCTGTAGTACAGAGGGATCTGGATATCCTGGTACAATAATCACCAGAAGTTAGTATGTAGGTACAGCAAGTGATTAGGAAGGCAAATGGAATGTTGTTGTTTATTGCAAGGGGAATGAAATATAAAAGTAGGGAGGTTCTGCTACAATTATACAGGTCATTGGTGAGACCACATCAGGAGTATTGTGAACAGCTTTGGTCTCCTTACTTAAGAAAGGATATAATTTCATTTGAAAAAGTTCAGAGAAGGTTCACTTGACTGATTCCTGAGATGAAGGGGTTATCTTTTGAGGAAATGTTGGATAGATTGGACTTGTATCTATTGGAAATTAGAAGAATGAGAAGTGATCTTATTGAAACTGAGGAGGCTCAACAGGGTGCATGATGAGAGGATGATTCCCCTAATTGGAGTGACTAATACTGTCAGGAAGGTATAATAATTGTCATAATGTTATTGGGATTTATTGTAAAGTAGAGTAATAGTTGTGGGGGGGGGGGGTGTTGTGTGTGTGTGTGTGTGTGTGTGTGTGTGTGTGTGTGTGTGTGTGTGTGTGTGTGTGTGTGTGTGTGTGTGTGTGACTTAATTGAATTAAAGGCAGCTGGTCTAAAGGCTTTGGTGTTACAGAAGGTAAGCTAGGATTGCAATGTTAAGTACACAAACATAGATGTAAAGGGAACATTTGCATTTTTAAATAAACCAGGCTAGATTGATTTCAAAGGAGGGGTGAAATGTTTCACCTAGCCAGGAGAAGTTAAGAAACAGTGTTTTTTGTTCCCAAAGGTTGCTGGTAAAATTGGTACTATGAGAGATTTTTAGTATTAGAGAGGTAAAGTCCAAAGACATAGTGAAATAATGGGAATTTGCATTCAAAGGGGAAAATATGTTTAAAAGAGCAAAGGCTGTGTGTAAGGGTAGGCATTCTAAGATCTAAAACAAGTGTGAAAAAGCCTCCAGCATCTACACCTCAAACTGCTGTTTACAAAGAATGAAATTAAGAAAGCTCACTTTGAATTGGATTGTTCAGGGTATTGTGTTTCTCTGCCTGGGTCTTTTAAAATCTATGTATCTTACTGTTGCCTTAATGAAAGTGTAACTGGGAGTTCGATTAACTAGGGGATTTAGAAGTTATCATAGTAGTAATTTGTAGATCTATGTGTGTACTTAAAATAATTTCTTCTATTAATAAAGATATAATTTAGTTTTGTAAGAAGCCTATAAGACTCGGTGGTCTTATTACTACTGAATTCAAGGGACACATCTCAAAGTTTATACAATATGCAAAACAGTTGTGGTAGTTGTTTTAAGTTTCTCTTTGGGATTTGGGCAGCTCAGCATTTACCATCAGCTGCACCATAACAGAACCAGGGGACAAATTTAAGATGGAAATGAGGAGAATATTTTTTCTCTCAGTAGGTCTGTGGAATTCTCTTCCTCAGAGAGCAGCGGAGGCAGGGTCATTGAATATTTTTAAGGCTGAGTTAGATAAATTCTTGATTGACAAGGGGGCCAAAGGTTAAAGGTGTTAGACAGGAACGTAGAGTTGAGGCCATTATCAGATCAGCTATGATCTTATCAAATGATGGAGCAGGCTTGAGGGGCTGAATGGCCTACTCCTGATCCTAGTTGGTATGTTTGCATGTTCATATGATGTGATGTGATGCAGAAGAAGCGCTTCAAGGATCTGCTGAAAGCCAACATCAAGAAATGCAACATTAACATCAGCTCCTGGGATACCATTGCCTTGGACGGAACCAGATGGCAACAGAATCTGTGGGAAGGATTCCAGCATTTTGAGACCCAATGACAACAAAATGAAGAGGAAAAGCAAGAGTGGCAATAAGAACATGCCATAATCCAAAATGAAAATACATGACCAGACATCTCAACTTGACAACAAATGCCCTACTTACCACAAAGTCTGCAGAATGTGGAAAGGAGGTTTCCTCTTGTGGGTGAATGTAAAACTAGGGAGCACTGTTTTAAATTTAAGGATCATCCTTGAGATGAGGAGCAAGTTTTTCTCTCGGAAGGTTGTGCGACTATGGAGCTCTCTGCCTCTGAAGGCGGTGGAGGCGGGGTCATTGAATATTTTTAAGGCAGAACTAGAAAGATCCTTGTTATACAAGGGAATCACAGGTTACTGGGGTTAGATGAGAATGTGGAATTCAAAACACAACTGGATCAGCCATGGTCTTATTGAATGGTGGAGCAGGCTGAATCTTCATAAGCCTCATCAGCGTCATCAGTCACCTTTGAATTCATGGAAGAGAATCATCCTCGCTACCGAGGGATAGTCAATAATGATGCGATGCAAACTTAGAAGCTGTAGTGATTATGATTTTATTTAGTGTATAATGTACTTTTAAGAATAATACTTGTTAGGAAAGACCACATGATCTGTAGTAACCAATAGAAGAGTAGCGCAGGCTACCTCTAGACAATTTAGCGATAGAATTGGAGTTGAAAGCACACGTGTGGTTGCTGCTGAGTATATTGTAAATAAACTTAATGTTTCTATTTAGCAATAAGGTTGATCTGCAGACAACTTTCTAATAGTACAACCTGGCCACCCTACAACAGAACCATAATCTATACCATATCTCATCACATTGCCTGAACATCGCCGTGCATTTTAGAAGGTGGACCATTATTAAGTAGGCAAAATCTTAGGTTCAAATACAGATTTATGAAACAAGCTGAATTTTTAAATTAAATAGCACCTTACAACTCACTCCTGAATATCTATTTATTTCACATACAGTCATTTTTTTAATTCATTCATGGGATGTGGGTGTTGCTGGCTAGGCCAGCATTTATTGCCCACCCCTAGTTGCCCCTTCTTCAGAGGGCATTTAAGGGTCTGGTGTCAGATGTAGGCCAGACCAGTAAGGACAGCAGATTTCCTTCCCTAAAAAGGGCATTAATCAACAATGGTTTCATGGTCATCATTAGACTTATAATTCCAGATTTTTAGTGAATTTAAATTCTACCATATGCTATGCAGGATTTGAACCCAGGTCCCTAGAGCATTATTCTGGGCTACTAGTCGAGCAAGAGCACCACTACGCCATCACCTCCCCCAACTGAACCCCTCACCTTGATTGCCATCTATAAACCACTTATGGGCATACATTATCCTACCTGTAAACCACTTCAGCTCCTCAATTAGATCACCACTTGTAACTCAGTGCACTCCCAGATATCCATTGTGTTTGATAAATAAGCCAGCAGGATCCCTTATTTGGATTCAGGGTTCGATGCTTGTTGAAGCATCCTGCAAGGGGTGCTGTTTCGACTTTATTTTCTCTGCTAATTTTGACATCTTCACAGGCTTCTGGGATGTTTTCAATATTCTAGTCAAAGTTTGTACAGGTAACTATATTCCAAGTGTTTGGCCAGAATCTATGAATCAACACAGTGCGAATAACAGTTTTGCTATATGAACAGCACAATAATGAGTTATCAAATGGACTAGCGTTTGTTTGTTTAAGCTATGTAGAGAGCCTGTTGCCGATGGCTTATAGCTACACGATTAAGCAATGCAGCTTAGGGTTTTTATTTTATTCTCCACTGACACTGACATAGTTGAGGACGAAGAGTGAGAGTTGGAACTGCTCAGCCAACCAATACCCAGGATGTTGATCGCTCTGACCTCCAGTGGACTTCATATAAACCAGATGTGAGCCGAAAGTTAGAAGATTGTAGAGTTCCAAGTCCCACTCCGGAACCTTGTGCACAAAACTTAGGCTGTTGCTTCAATGCTGCACTGTGCAGAGGTGCTCAAACCCCTGTCAGTCTGGGGCTCTGTCTGCCCTCTCAAGTCTATGAAAAATGCCCCATGGCACTATTTTGAAGCAGAGCAGAGAAGTTCTCCTGTGGCCTCCTGGCCAATATTTATTCCTCCATCAACATTACTAGAAGTGTAGCTTCTTTAGAAGCTATCTCATTGTTGTTTATTGGACCTTGCTGTGCACAAATTGGCTGCAGTGTTTTTACATTGCGACAGTGACTAACCTTCATAAATTCCTTAATTGGTTGTAAAGTGAATTGGGAAGTCCTGACATTGGAAAAAGTGCTGTATGAATGTGAGTCTTTTAAAAAAAAAATCATCCTGGGATCAGGAGACATACCACAGACATATTAGGGAAAGAATCCCTCGCGGCCAAATGAATAACACATATTGAAAACATGGGACAGAGCTTCAGCTCGTAATCCAGGGATCAAAATTATTTTAATGGAAGTGAAAATAGAATGGTTTTGTTAAGGGTGTTCCAATACCTAATGCCAGATTTACGCTTGGATGACTAGTCGAAAGTCTACATCTACGTGTACTGCACAACCCTTGTTGTCCATTTGCCAACTTCTGTTGGCTGATTCCTCGATGACAATGCCTTTTCTGCTACCAACACTCTGTTGGTTCATGTCTGTGACATCATGCTTCATGGCAGATTTCCAGACTGTGTAATTTTTAGTCTGTAGCCTCCACTACTGAAACTGGACGTGGGTTATAGCCAATTTTTGGTTAACCTGGGCAAATCCTCAGAACCTAAACCAGTGCAACATTAAGGGCTAGATGTCATTTCTGGTAAGGGTGTATGTATAGCTTTCATTTGTTCTTTGGTGAAAATGGTAACCTCTTTATTACCACTGACCTTCACTTTTGGCTGTAAAAGTCACAACATTTGCTTTTAATGGACAAAATGTGTGGTAATCTATTTTCAGAATTGTACCTAAAGCATGGTTTTAAAAGCCTTCCAATGCTCTTCAATTAAAAGGCCCTCCTGTACCAGTGAGCAGAGTGCGTACTGCACCGCTGATAACTGCGCCAACTCTTCTGCCATGCAGCACACATTTGGCTTGCTGGCACAGGAGACTGCCCCAGGGAAGTACCAGCTGCTTTAGGAGGCTCCATGATACTTCTCAAATCAGGCGCTTTGCAAGAAAAGCTTTCATTATTCCTTTCTCCCACTTTTCAGAGCTCGGAGAGATATTTCAGAGATCCCACTCAGAATGGGCAATGCACAAATTAAACCCGCAGGAAGTAGTTTATACTGTGTTTTGTGAATGAGGGGTTTTAGTGATGCCTGCGTAATGATGCAATTTTGGAGTGTGATATAATCTTTGCTTGCATTTTGTAAATTGAACACTGGAGAACCCCTGATGAGACCAAGCCCATTACAGTCTGGGATCTCCTTCATAATGTTTGTTATTTCTGGATGGAATGGTCTAGCAAATCTGAAGTGAAAGTGACCCTTACATTACTACACAGAGTTGAGTGTTTATCAGAAATAACATTTGGCAGCAAAGATATTGAACAATATATTGTTATGAAGATCAAACGTCTTTGTTGCTTGGGTCATGGTGGACTTTGGCCCTGCAATTTTTGATAATTTTTTGATCATGTCAATAATTGTTGGATAAATCAAAGAGTATTAAAGGGGGTTGAGTTTGAGTAAATATATGGAAGGACGGTTTTTAATTTGAAACACTTCAACTTATAATATATGCCAAAAAGTGAAGAGTCTTTCTTAGTATCTGTGGACCTGTAACATTCACAATGATTAAAAATCTGATTGCTCCCTCCCAGATGAAAGACAAAGGGGGAGAAATCTGTTTGTGTTGTACCACTTGAAGAAATGCTGCACAAACTGTGTCTAATCCCCGGGGGTTGGGTGGGGGAGAGGGCAGACAGCACTTCAGGCCACTACTAGCAAGGACTGCATGCTCTTCTTCAATGATGTGAATGAGAAAAACCTGCACGTGCCACACAGATAGTAGGCGGTAGCACTGTCTGCACCGGGAAATGGACCTAAGCCCACATGCAATTGAACTTTTTCCCCAAGGGGTGTGTATGTGCACTAGTCAAGTGCTTTCAGAAACTGTAGCCTTGCTCTGAAGGGCACTAGTACTTCTCAGGCTTGGCTAACCTGCTCACAGTAGGAGCTGTATCTTCATATGAGGCAAGGCAGAAGGATATGCAGTGAAGATGTACAGGATATGCAATGGGCATTAAAAATGCACATAGACTGCCTGCACATTCTATTCTAACATGAGTGTTGGCAATCCCCAGTGTGTAACTTGAAGTGTGTGTTGCACTTAAGAGGCTCCACCATTTACCTTACAGTAAAAAAAAACAAATGATCCAAGACCTTGCTGTCATCCATTCAAAGGCTTCCCCAGTTAAAAAATACATTTAAATAGAGCCTTTCTTGATCTCATAATGAAGCACTTTTGAAGTGCTGTTATAATGTAGATAATGTGGCATCCAATTTTAAATAGCAAGATCCCACAAACAGCAATGTGATAATGACTGGATAACCTGTTTTTTTTCGCCTTGTTGGTTGAGAGTAAATATTGGCCAAGGCACTGAGGAGAAATCCTTTGCTCTTCTTTAAGATAGCGCCAAGGGATCTTTTATGTCCACTTGAGAGGGCAGACCTGGCCTCGATTTAATGTCTCAGCTGAAAGATGGCACCTCCGATTGTCCATCACTCCCTCAGAGCTGCACTGGGCGTGTTGACCTAGATGTTATGCTGGAGCCTCTCAAGGGTGTTTGCTCAACGATAAGAGGAAGAGTCTCACCTGTGTTCAGAGTGGAAAGTAAAATAAATCAGGTGCTTCTTCTACACGTGTTTGGATGTCAGGCCATCAAATGACCATCACTGTTTAATATCCTTCCCTTACCAAGACTCATCTAACAGTAACGGTCAAGATCCTGTCAACCAACACCCATTCATGTAGAATGGTCTAACTCACTCTACTTGCCTGTAGGTATTGTAAACTGTGCACAGAATTTGTATTCTTTGTGAAGCCATGGTCTTGCAGCATTTAAACCTCTGGAATAAAAGAAACAGAATTATGTAAAAAACTGTTCTAGGCCCAGGTTTTCACTGGGTTGGGCCAACTTGAGAGTCCTTAAAAGATGCCAGGTGGGCCCTGATTCTGGGGTTCCCAACCCCATTCCTGTTTCTGGCATTTTTTGCTAGTACAGGATAAGGCTGTGGGTAGCCAGCCTGTGCGCAGTACTCCCACCTTTGCTGGCTCCATTGTGGGCAGGTCAACCCCACCACTTCCCCCCAAGTCTTCCCTAGCCCTCGCAATTTTGTGTTGTCTGGCCTCTTCTGTAGGAATATGTGGTTCAGAGCACTTCAGAGGAGTCGTGAACCACGGGGGAACCCCCCCATCCCCAGTAGAGAACCAAAGGAAAAACCACCATCTGCTCCTGGAGTTCTTCCATTCATAGGCTTTGAAATACAAAAATACAATAGTGAGATGCTGTGTTATAAGTTACTTGTGTCTTTTCTCCAGTAATTAATTATAGGTAGGTTGACCATTACAGTGATCAGCATTGTTTAGTGTAAGTATTGAGATGCATTAGAGTACTTTTACCAGTGGAAAAAGTGCTATTATATATTCAAAATGAAAGAAAACACTGTTTGGTGACTCTAAGTGTCATGATCTGAAGTGTTTTAAATACCCAGCCCTTTAAAATTGAAAAGAAAGGAGTCTGAAGCTTTCACTTAGAGAAAACAAAACCTGCTTCTGGGGAGCATTGATTGACAGGCCATCTGTTGTAACTTAGAAAAAGAATATAGCCATCTGTTTTTTTCAATTTCAATCGGTGTCATTGTCTGTGAGGTTTAATGGTTTATTATGATAGCTGGCTGATTATGAATGCTTGGTTCAGTTTCAAAAGCTCCTGAACCAACAATTCCAGTGGAGGCTCTAGTCACAATTTGGTTAACAGCTTTTAGTGGTTATTAAAGGATTGTTTGTGTTTTATATGGTACATGGAATGGATGTTTGTTTTTTTTTTACCAGAGATTGATCAATTGAGGGAATTTCATATTCTTGAGTTGGTTTTTTGAATGACAGTTCTTTCAGTATGTAGTGTGTTTGAATGACATCTTTATTATATTGTTAGAAGTTTATATTTTTGTCTACTTTTTTAAATGTCCATCTCAAAGACATGGCTCTGAAGATCTGCCCATAGTGGATACTGGGTTAGTGGCTATGGAGGATACATGAGGACGTGGGGCTATGAGGGGGCATGGGGTTATGAGGAGAAATGAGGGTATGTGAGTAGGCATGGAGGTGGCTTGGAGGATGAGGGGTGAAGATTTGAGGGCCTGACATTCATCACCACAACTGGAATGTGTGCCAGTGAACCAAGATGTATTTCCTAGCCTGTCAGCTTTACCATCCATCCACACATGTTGCTGCCTCAGGCCTGCCACTATAGGTATCTCTAGAGGCAGTAGGCCTGACTCCCTACCACCCCTGCTACCGCCACCCCCCCCCCCCCCCCCCCAGCCACCCACACACAACCTCCCTGTGCAAAATTATGGAGGGCTTGGTCTTTTTAAAGGAGGCAATTTCCCGACTTGACCTTTCCACTTCCTCCACGACAAACCGGCACCTAGAAACAGGCAAACTGACAGATGGAGAAGGGTTTTAAACAACAAATAGCTTCGGTTGGTGGAGATCACGTCACCCGACTGCACAGGCACAGACCACTCAGCCTCTGTTGTGCCTGTTTTGCCACTCAATTCGATCATGATTGATGTGTATCTTAAATCCACCTACCCACTTTGGTTCCATGTCCCCGAGTACCCTTTCCTAACAAAAAATCTATCAATCTCATTTTTTAAAAACATTTTATGGAGCTCCCTCTGGTGTGGGAAGGCTGGCAGTTGTCCCTGGAACCCACACTCCGTCATGAGTCAGGGTCTCTTCGAGAAGGAGGGAAAACGTCGCCATAAAATAATGGGTTTTTTTTTCTCCTTTTGAAAGTCTTGCAAATGCATGAGCGGGAAACCCAAATGTTGATGTTCTCTCTCTCTCTTTCTCTCTTCCATGTTCTCTCTGAGTTCTACAGACTTAGGTCCAAGCGAGAGGGTTTTTCATTGCTGTGAAGGTTACCTTCTCAACGGTGTATTCTCCTTGTGTCAGAGCGAGCGGTCGGGTGACATGGTCTCCTCCGACCGAAGCAATTTATTATTTAAAACCCTTCTCCCCTCACCTGTCAGTTTGCATGGCTGAGCTGAACGGCCTGGAACAGGGTCAGTGTACTGGAGCAGCTCTTCAGATGGCTAGCATTGAGCAGCCTTCCCTCGCTGTTAGCTGGGAAACCCAGGGCTGCTGTTTCAGATCAGTGGAGAAAAGTACATTTTTTCAAAGCTGCAGCATTGACACTTCCCTGCATGCCTGTCCTGCCTTTAAAATCCAATATTCGTAAAGCCTTTCCCAGAATGTCTTACTTTTTGTTTGCAAGGTTGCACGTTTTAAGATGTTGTTTAGCCATTTTGCCGCAGGCTGTGCTTTCAAAGAATAAATTTTAAAAAAGACAAATGGGACTGTTTCTCAGCAATGTGGTGCTAATTGTATCCATGAGCTTATGTAAGACACACTCTATGTGACATAGACCATCATGGTGGTATTTGAATGGGGTTTCCGAACCAGTTCAATCTGGTGGCTATGATGACAGTGTTCCTTTAAGAAAGGGCCTTAAAATGGCACAGGTTTCTGTAATATACTATATACATATGCATAGACATTTGGTAGTAGAGAACTTGAGTATTTCTGAAAAAAAGAGACGTATTATTAATGCTTTTCATCGTGCCTTCATCAGGACAGCCACACAAAACAAACCAACAGTAAAGGGATCAACAATTTATACTGCATTAGAAGAGATTGCTGATTGGTTGGTAAGTGGACTCTGATTGGTAGAGGCGTTGCCATGGAGAAAGCAGCAGAGAACAGGTAACTGTTAACTGCCAAGCTTTTGTTTCAAATTCAAACCAAACAGGTCAACTCTGGTCAAAGCATTGCCATAGGGAATGAATCCCTTAAATGTTCTTTGCTGCTTCCTCTATGGCAACACCTCTGCTAATCAATCAGCAGTCTCTTTCAATGCAGTATAAATTGTTGTTCCCTTTACTGTTGGTTTATCTTGTGTAGCTGTCCTGATGAGTGCAAGACAAAAAGCTTCGATAGCATGTCTCTTTTTTCAGCAATATACATACGTGTATGTACATACATGCATTTGCATATATGTCCACACACAATGGGCAGAATGTGATCCATGTGGCAAGGGTCCCAACAGTGGAAAGAGAAGTGCCACTTCCACTTGTGTGTTGGCAGATGGTGCTCAAAGAATTTACTGTTAATTTTAAAGGGCAGGTGGCGGCCACACATGTGGGAACGAGAAATCACAGAGCAGGGACGGGCCGGAAGTGGTCAGGTGTTGGCAGTGCACCTCTGTGTGGGCTATAACAAAGCCTTCAGGACAAGCATTCAGGCTTGGCAGTCAGGGAGCAGGTCAGCTGAAGGACAAAAGTTGCAGATATGGCAGGATGTCGCCTGGAAACCAAGCCTTCAACCCTCTTTGCAATTCTAAATTGTTTACCCCATCTTTCACCCCCTCATAATTCCAAAGCATCGCCGGTGACACCCTTCCACGGTCACTCCCCCCCCCCCCCTCCTGCAGTCCAATCACCTCCTTGGAGGCCCCAACTCCCCCATCCCTCCTTACTCTCCCGTTTCACCTCTGACCCTGCTGAGAATCCAGGTCCACTGGCATTCCCCTGCTCCCCTCCCCTTTTCCACAGTGTTCAGGAAAGACAACTCACCAATGATCCCAGTGATCCAAATGGACCATCCAGGCCTGCTGAACGCGACCTTTAACCAGTCAGAAATCGGGTGGCATAAGTTTCCCGTCTGCCGCTGACTTAATCTTGGAGGTCTGACTTAATTTGGAAAAGTTGTGGCTAGTACTTATGGAGTGCAAATATAGGGAAAAGAGGTTCCCGCCACCGGATGCCAATAGTCCCAACCAGCCGCTGAAATGCTGCTGACTCAATCCCTTAAATTCAACCCGCGGTCAGGAAGCCGAGAGTTTGGCTCCCACTTGATTAAGTCACCACACTTGTCATGATTCCCGCTCTGGGTGGCCCCATTACATTCTGCTCAAAGTGTGTGTACATATGTATTACAAGTGTATACATTACATATTTGGCTATAAACTTGAAAAGGAATAATTTTCAGGGTTATGTGGAAATCGCAGGGGAATCAATCCAATTGGACAGCTCCTTCAAAGAGATGCAAATCTACAAAGGGGTGGGTAGTCATGATCTGTGCTGTAAGTTTATGTGTGTGGTGCATGTGTCTATGTAAGTATGGAAAATATGAAGGGACTCGAGAAATTCCGATCCTATCATTTTAACAAAGCCATTAACACTTTTCGTAATTACTGTTGCACAACCAACCAACTGGATTAACAAGTCTGCACCAACAACTGCATTTCTGCAGAACATGTAAGTAATAAAGGTCCCACAGCATTTAATAACCGAGTAGCAAACATCAGAAATCTATCATTTAACATAGCCCTGCTTCACGTTTTGATGGGGCTGCAGAGGATTTCCAGTACTAAAGTCAGAATACACAACATTGGAAACTTTAGGGCAGGTAGAACTGTGGAATCCCATCGAATAAGGTCAAATCAAGCCATGCTATTTAATATGTCTGAATGGCCCTCGTTGCTTGCTCATCCCCTTTTATCGTCAGTAGGTATGGAGCAGGAGAGGGATGGAATCTGTGTAGGTCTGTAGCTGGGATTGATAATAGCTGCTTGAATTAAAATGAGAAAACTATGAGTTTGCCAACAAAAACTGTTTCACCCATCGAGGAATTTTGTGCTCACCTGCCACCTACAAACCCGCCAGCGGGAGAGCTTAAAATTCCGCTGGTGGACTTTCTTTTTTTAATCCTTACGGAGAAATTTGCTGCCTCATCAACATAAAATTAGCTTTTCAGGGTCACTAAGTATTTAGAAGTAATTTTAAGCTAATACACCATTAAAAACCTATCTGCACCCTCCTTCAACAAGGTGTAACTTTTTCAAGTGTTTCTGCCGTGAGACCCAACAGCATACATGTGGAAGTTCAGATGCTTATTACACTTTGAGGGGACCTCAACAGAACACCCCCTGAAGCAACGTATCACCATGGCAGCAGTTTCTGAGTTTCCTTGATAAGCTGTGCAAGTGTGGATTCACAAAGTTTCAGCAGAGTAATGACGGTGAACTTTTACAGCTTCTCCGTCATTTTCGTGGCAAACTCTGGGCCATTAGGTGCCCTACTGAATGGTGAAGCTCGAGGACCCAGACTATAAGTACAGGAAACACATCATACGCTCCATGGTCAACCCCCAGCTCGGATCACTGTTAATTGCTGCAGATTCATCCGAGGCCTACGAACAAAAACCCTGTCTGTTTATGGATTGGAAGCATGTGAGGGGTGTTTGTGGTTTTTATTTTAGTAAATGGTTGGGGGGGAGGTCTTGTGGCACCATGTTCCTGCCTCTGAGCCAGAAATTCCAGGTTCAAGTCCCACTCCAGGACTTGATGGCTACGGAAGGTGCATTCTTAATACGGCCAAACTGGTTGATTATAAACCTGTAAATCCTTCCAATATGGCAGGTAGTGAGAGAGGGAGTGTCGCCAGGTCAGCGTGATGCTTGATGTGGTGTGCTGTCCTTCAACCTATAGCCTCTGGTGACAGGCTAACGAACTGTTCCAGGAGAAACAAATGGATGTAAGCACGTGCTTTGTCTGACTCATGTGCCATCAGGCACAGGAGAGAACCAAGGAAGGAAATGGTCGGGGAAGATGAGGAATTGATAAGCAAGGCTACTTAGAGCTCTG
The DNA here is from genome assembly GCF_017639515.1 of Carcharodon carcharias. NCBI lineage: Eukaryota > Metazoa > Chordata > Chondrichthyes > Lamniformes > Lamnidae > Carcharodon > Carcharodon carcharias. Next base: position 21,542,335 of record NC_054484.1, read on the forward strand.
GCCTGAGAGGGTTAAACCAACCTGAGTTACAAAGTGTCAAGGGAGAAATGGAATCTCCATTCAATTATTGAAGTTGGTGCCTTAACACAGTAAAATTAACAGGCCACCAATCTGCTTCCAAATGATCTGCCTGCACTCCTTCCAAGGATGCCCAGTTTCACTGATTATTTTATATATGGAGAGATGCATGGTAAGATCCGGCAGCATCCCCTTTGTTCAATGGGTTATGGGGCATGTATTTCAAAACCACTTGTGGTCAAATCCACCCAGGCAGGAAGCTTAGAATACGCCACACCGTCCTCTAACAGCTCCTCACAGGTTCACCTGGTAACGCATTTCTGACGATTTAACATAAGCGATTCCGCTCCAGAAAGTAAGGCATTGGGCTGAAGTATCAGTTTAATAGCACTCTTGCCTGTCAGTTTGAGTTCCAGCTTCAGCTCATTGTTCAACCAGCCCTACCGCCTGATATAGAATAACTATTCATTTATTTTATTGCTGTTTGTGGAATGTGCTGTTTGTGAGTTGGTTGTAACTACACGTGAATGCACTGCCTGTTAGGAAGGTACTTATGGATTCAGCGGTAGCCTTCAAAAAGGGAATTGGATAAGTTCTTGAAGAATAAAATAACTGTAGGGATATAAGAAAAGAGAGGGGGAGCGGGACTAACTTGATTCCCCTTTGAAAGAGCCTGCACACATGTGATGGGCTGAATGGCCTCCTTCTGTGCTGTACTATTCTATATTCTATGATATGAAGAATCGTTCCACCTCAGGGTAATCCATTTGCATGTGAAACGCATTGAGATGTTTCAGAGATGTGCTCAGGTGTTATACAGATGCAAGTAATTTTATGTTGAGCATTTAATTTAAGATGACAGTCTGAATTCCGGAGTGAAAAAGCTGTGTACTGTTAGGGGTGAGATTCTGCCTGCTTGTTCTACTGGTTCATGACATTATTTAAGAAAAGCCAAGCCTTCTAGCCAGCGTTCCACCTTCCCACCCTCAATTAATATCAACAGAGGCAAATCAACTGGTCATTCATCCCTTTCTGACTCTTAAGTTGCTAAGACATCATAACTGTCAAACTTCCTAGTTCTACCAGCCGTCCCTTAATGTGTCACCTAGTCAACATTCCCCGGTCTCTTCTCACCTAATTTCTTCAATCTTCACACTGCCTATACTGCATCCATTGGCCTTTCACCCAGACTTCACCACATCTGGAAACAATGCAGCAGTCCAGGAATTGAATGTTGGGAAGGAGAGTGTTTGCCAGGGGTCGAAGGGCGTTTCCTTATTCCGTTATTAGGGTGGTGGTGGTGGCTTATATTGAAGAGACACCATGAAGAGCAGTTGCAGAGAAAGTATATGTGAAAAAGATTCAAGTTAGCACCCTGATCTATAGCAACCGAGCATAATAAATATAAACGTTGAGTAATTCATGTGAAATATTTGTTTACCCTTTTTATTGCAAGGAAGCCACTAATTCTTGTCTGGCTGTTTTGATTGCAGTTTTATTTATGTTTTCCATGGTAGTTTTAATCAGCAGATAACATCAAACACTTGAGTTAGTTAACTTAACTTCTTGTTAATTTTGGGGGGAAATTATTACTTTGCAAGTTATTTTCCCTATTTCCCTTTCAGGTCTTCAAAAGCCACTTTCCAAATGCAGGCTCTATTGACCCTGGCCTTGGGCCCCACTAATGCCACTGCTAAACCTGCTGCCGGCCATGCCCTGGCATTGATTCTAACGTTATTGTTTCCTTCTTCTCTTCCTCCACCCTCACCCCCTCACCCCCCCCAAACCAACCTCCGAAAGAGGGGCATGGCTGAGATTGATAATGTTGAAGATATTTGATAAGGTGCCAGCCACATCAAAGGTTACTACACAAAATAAGATTACTTTTTTTTAATTCACTCATTTGATGTGGGCATCACCGGGCTAGGCCAGCATTAATTGCCCATCACTAATTGCCCTTGAGAAGGTGGTGGTGAGCTGCCTTCTTGAACTGCCACAGCCCACATGGTGTAGGTACACCCACAGTGCTGTTAGGAAGGGAGTTCCAGGATTTTGACCCAGCAACAGTGAAGGAACGGCGATATATTTCCAAGTCAGGATGGTGTGTGGCTTGGATGGGGACTTTCAGATGTGGTGTTCCAATCTATCTGCTGCCCTTGTCCTTATATATAGTAGTGGTCATGCGTTTGGAAGGTGCTGTCTAAGGAGCCCTGGCGAGTTCTGTAAGTACATCTTGTAGATGGTACACACTGCTGCCACAATGTTCTGCGGGGAGGGAGTGAAAGTTTTTTTTGTGGATGGGATACCAATCAGGTGGGCTGCTTTGTCCTGGATGATCTCAAGCTTCTTGAGTGTTGTGGAGCTGCACTCATCTTTTATCATGCTCCTGATTTTTGCCTTGTAGATGATGGTCAGGCTTTGGGGAGTCAGGAGGTGAGTTACTCATCGCATGATTCCTAGCCTCTGACCTGCTCTTGTAGCCACAGTATTTATATGGCTAGTCCAGTTCAGTTTTTGGTCAATGGTAACCCCCAGGATGTTGATAGTGGGGGATTCAGTGATGGTTATGCCATTGAATGTCAAGGGGTGATAGTTAGATTCTCTCTTGTTGGAGATCCTTATTTCCTGGCACTTGTGTGGTGCAAATGTTATTTGTCACTTGTCAGCCCAAGCCTGGGTATTGTCCGGGACTAGATGCATTTGGACATGGACTGCTTCAGTATCTGAGGAGTCGGAAATGGTGCTGAACATTGTGCAACCATTAGAGTACTTCCCTATTTCTGATTTTATGATGGAAGGAAGGTCATTGATGAAGCAGCTGAAGATGGTTGGGCCTAGGACACTACCCTGAGGAACACCTACAGTGATCTCCTGGAACTGAGATGATTGACCTCCAACAGCCACAACCATCTTCCTTTGTGCTAGGTATGACTCCAACCAGCAGAGAGTTTTCCCCCTGATTCCCATTAACTAATGTCATAGTCATAGAGTTATAGAGGTCTACAGCACAAAAAAAAGGCCCTTCGGCCCGTAGAGCCTGCACTGGTCAAGCAACTACCTAACTACCTAAAGTTCTGCTGGAGTTCCTTGATGTAACACTCTGTCAAATGCTGCCTTGATGTCAAGGGCAGTCACTCTCACATCATCTCGGGAGTTCAGCTCTTTTGTCCATTTTTGAACCAAGGCTGTATTGAGGTCAGGAGCTGAATAAGCCTGGCAGAACCCAAACTGAGCATCAGTGAGCAGGTTATTGCTAAGCAAGTGCTTTTTGATAGCACTGTTGATGGGCCCTTCCATCACTTTACAGATGATTGAGAGTAGACTGATGGTGGGGTAATTGGCCGGGTTGGATTTGTCCTGCTTTTAGTGTACAGGACATACCTGGGCAATTTTCCACACAGCCGGGTAGATGTCAATGTTGTAGCTACACTTGAACAGTTTGGCTAGGAGTGCAACAAATTCTAGAGCACAAGTCTTCAGTACCATAGCCGGAGTATTGTCAGGCCCCATAGCCTTTGCACTAACCAGTGCTTTCAGCCATTTCTTCATATCACATGGAGTGAATCGAATTTGGTGAAGACTGGCATCTGTGATGCTGGGAACCTCCAAAGGAGGCCGAGATGGACCATTCACTTGACACTTCTGCCTGAAGATTATAGGAAATGCTTCAGCCTTATCTTTTGCACTGATGTGCTGGGCTCCCCCATCATTGAGGATGGGGATATTTGTGGAGCCTTTTCTTCCAGCGAGTTGTTTAATTGTCCATCACCATTCACTACTGGACGTGACAGGACTGCAAAGCTTCAATCAGATCCGTGGGTTGTGGGATCACTTAGTTCTATCACATGCTGCTTACACTATTTGGCATGCAAGTAGTCCTGGGTTGTAGCTTCACCAGGTTGTCATCTCATTTTTAGTTATGCCTGGTGCTGCTCCTGGCATGCCCTCGTGAACTCATCATTGAACAAGGGTTGATCCCCCCGGCTTGGCGGTAATGGTAAGGTGGGGATATGCCGGGCCATAAGGTTACAGATTTGGTTGAGTACAATTTTGCTGCTGCTGATGGCCCACAGCGCCTCAAGGATGCCCAATCTTGAGTTGCTCAATCTGTTTGAAGTCTATCCCATCTAGCACAGTGGTAGTGTCACACAGCACAATGGAAGATATCCTCAATGTGAAGACGGACTTTCATCTCCACAAGGACTGTGCAGTGGTCGCTCCTACCGATACTGTCATGGACAGATGCATCTGCAGCAGGCTGATTGGTGAGGATGAGGTCAAGTATGTTTTTCCCTCTTGTTGGTTCCCTCACCACCTGCCGCAGACCCAGTCTAGCAGCTATGTCATTTAAGACTCAGCCAGCTCGGTCTGTAGTTGTGCTACCGAGCCACTCTTGGTAATGGACATTGAAGTCTCACGCCCAGCAGGATGAGGGCACCTACATTGTGCAGGAAGCAGAGAGTAGCGATAAATGGGTCTTTATCTGTTTGGCAGGCTCTGAAAATTGGAGTGCCACAACGATCAGTGCTAGGGCCTCAACTACTTACAATCCACATCAATGATTTAGGGACCAGATGTATGACGGCTAATTTGCTGATGACACCTAGATAGGTAGGAAAGTAAGTTGTCAAGAGGAGGTAGAGAGTCTGCGAGGGGATATAGACAGATTAAGAGAGTAGGCAAAAATTTGGCAGGTGGAGTATAAAGTGGGAAAATCTGAACTTGTCCACTTTGGCAGGAGGAATAGAAAAGCAGTGTACTGTTTAAATGGACAGAGATTGCAGAACTCTGTGATATAGAGGGATCTGGGTGTCCTGGTACATGGATCACAAAAAGTTAGTATGCAGCTACAGTAAATTACAAGGGAGGTACATGGAATGTTGGCATTTATTGCATGGGGGATGGATTATAAAAGTAGGGAAATTTTACGGCAGCTGTACAGAGCCTTGGTGTGGCCACACCTGGAGTACTGTGTATAGTTTTGGTCTCCATATCTTTTAAAAGATATTATTGCCTTAGAAGCAGGCCAGGTAAGGTTCATTTGACTCATTCCTGGGGTGAGCGGCTTATTTTATGGAGAAAAGTTGGACAGGTTGGGCCTATACCCATTGGAGTTTAGAAGAATAGGAGGTGATCTTATTGAAACATATAAGATCCTTAGGAGGTTTGATTGCATAGACACGGGGTAGATGTTCCCTCTTGTCTGAGAGACTTGAACCAGTAGACATATTTTAAGAAAAGGGATTTACTGTTTAAGATGGAAATGAAGAGAATATTTTTCTCTCAAAGTGCAGTCAGTATGTGGATTCTCTTCCCCAGAAAGCAGTGGAGGCTGGGTCATTGAATTTATTCAAAGCAGAGTTAGATAGAATTTTGATAGATAAGGGGGTCAAGGGAGTATGTTGGGTGTGGGGGTTCAGGGCAGACAGTAAAATGGAGTTGAGACACAAACAGATCAGCCATGATCTTGGAAAAACTCAGCAAGTCTGGCAGCATCGGGGGAGAAGAAAAGAGTTCACTCTTTTCTTCTCCGCTGATGCTGCCAGACCTGCTGAGTTTTTCCAGGTAATTCTGTTTTTGTTTTGGATTTCCAGCATCCGCAGTTTTTTGTTTTTATCAGCCATGATCTTATTGAATGGCCTACTACTGCTCCTAAGCTCTATGGGAAGAATTTTCCCATCAGGGCCCGCTCACCGACATGTAAAATGACGCTGAATGAGGTCGGGCAGAACTCGCGGTGTCGCCCCGCGTCATTTCCCAGTCAGCTGTGCACCCGCCGACCTGTCAACGGCTAATTGAGGCCATTGAGAAACTAGTTAAAATCATTAATGGACCTGCCCGTCCAACCTTAAGGTTGGTGCACAGGCCGGGAGCCCTGGTGGGCTTCAGAAAAAACATGAAACCTCATCCATGGGCGGGATGAGGTTTCATGAGGGCATTTAAATTTTTAATGAAGGTTCAATAAAAGTTACGGACATGTCCCAACTCACGTGACAGTGTTACACGAGGGGACATGTCAGGGAAATTTTTCTATCATTCATATTACAATTTTTAATTTGGAGCCGATCTCCCTGAGGCAGCACTTAGCCTCAGGGAGATGAGTGCGCTCTTTCGTGTGCATTTGCGAAAGAGCGCACTCCTGGCTGAGAGAATCACCCCTGCCTGCACAGGGAGCCCATGTAAAATGGTGGCGCGGAGCCGATCATGGGCAGTGATCAGCTCCTTATCTGTCCGCACCCGCTCCCGACCATCCTGCCCGACATGCAGAAAATTCTCCCATAAAACAACATAAGAATAAAGCTGAATTACCTGGAAAAACTCAGCAGGTCTGGCAGCATCGGCGGAGAAGAAAAGAGTTGACGTTTCGAGTCCTCATGACCCTTCGACAGAACTCAAGTTCTGTCGAAGGGTCATGAGGACTCGAAACGTCAACTCTTTTCTTCTCCGCCGATGCTGCCAGACCTGCTGAGTTTTTCCAGGTAATTCTGTTTTTGTTTTGGATTTCCAGCATCCGCAGTTTTTTTGTTTTTATAAGAATAAAGCTGTTGGACCTTGTATTGTTTTAATTTACTTTGAATTGAAAGGATTCCTTTCTTCCCCCTTAACATTTCCCTATTAGCTCTGCCTATCTTCCCTACTGAAGGAGACATTTCCCATTATTATTTGAACGCCAAGATCAAAAGTCATTCTTCACCCTCATGAAAACCATTCACAGTTTTAACTTCAATTTTCTCTTTCGACCCAGCCTTCCATTTGCTTTGGTATTTAAAGTGAGAGAAAGCTTTTCCTGTAACCTTTTTTGCACATATCTAGGATTTGCGACCCAATAAACATTCGATTCAAAAGCCACGACAATAACCAAATCATATTGATGCCTTTTCTCCCTTTTCAAGGTTGGTATTTTAGGTTGAGCCAAGAACAGCCTCCTCCCTGAGCTTCTTGTCTGATTCTTGCATTTTGGATTCTGAAACAGTCTCTCCTGAAAACAATAACTCATCAGCGTAGTACTGTGCAAAATGTTGGCGATCGTTTAGAAAGCCTGAATCATACGAGATGCCAGATTCCCTGCCTCGCCAGTTTAAAAGTTGGTGGGGAGCCAACCAAGGGGAAGACCACTACCCCACAACCATTTAACAGTCAATTGGTTGTTAACAGACTTGAAGTGGGACTTCTGTCCTCAGGGACAGGAAGTCTGGCCTCAGGGAGTTGGCAGCCAATCAGAGCTCAGCAGCTCTTCAAGCACTTCAGGCCAGAGGTATGTTCTATGTTGGAACTTTTCCCCTTGGTGGAGGGATCAATAACCAGGGGGCATAGATTTAAGATAAGGGGTAGAAGGTTTAGAGGGGATGCGAGGAAGAATTTTTTCACCCAGAGGGTGGTGGGAATCTGGAACTCTGCCTGAAAGGGTGGTAGAGGCAGAAACCCTCATTACATTTAAGAAGTATTTGGATGTGCACCTGGGATGTCATGGCATACAAGGTTATGGGCCTAGTGCTGGAAAATGGGATTAGAATAGTTATGTATTTGTTTGACTGGCACAGACTCGATGGGCTGAAGACCTCCATGACTCTATGATTCTAACAGTATTTTGGTTATGTGTTTGGGGGTCTTGCCAGGACCACCAGGGCAAGCTGGAAGGCGGCAGTGTGTGGAGAAGTGTGTGTTGGGTGGGGTGGGGGGTGGGGGGGGGTGGGGGTGGAGAATGGTGGGCGGGGGTTTGTGGAGCTGGGGTTTGAGAGGACATGGGGGAATGGCAACCTGTGGGGGGGGGGTGGGGGGGCGTGGTAACAGCCTGGGGTGGGCCTTACACTCAGCCCAGGGGGCCAGTAATTGAGGGAAACAATCTCTTTTCCCACCACTAACCCACACAAAGAAATATACTGGGTTGGGCATTTAGCCTGGCTCTCTCCTGCCATCTGTTAAGTGTGTCAGGATGAGGCCCTTTAAGTGGGCCTACTGGTGGGCAAGCCATCCAAAGTCACCGCCACCATTGGTATAATTGTGGTGGGGTGTGTTCGGGTGGGTAGGCGGCAGGCAGGTCACCCACTAGATTTAATGAGCACCCCCACCTTCAAACCCATTGGCTGGGAAACATAATGTAGACATTTGGATTAGATTTTAAGTGTACATAGATCAGTGTCAGGCAGCACCAATAGAGCCCGACAGAACTGTACTCTGACCAATATTGATTGAGATGCAGGAAATCTAAGGCAAGCTAAGCCAAGCTATTTCATGGTAATGTTGTACTGCAAATACTTACCTTGGAGGTCACCCATTTTCCAATTTGTGGAGTAGATTTTGCACTGAATTTGACTCAACTTGATTTTCTTGTCTTTGCCCCCTCAAAAAAAATGCTAAGTTACATATTTGAACTCTGCAGGAAGCTACACCGAAATGCACTGTTAGTTTTCTTGGCATCTGTTTTTACTCTGAAGTTTTCAACATCGTTGATCATTTTGAATCTCTGAACAGGGGCTCTTTTCCACTATGTTTTTCCTTCACAGCCTGCTCACACAGGCCCCTTAATGAAGATCTTTGTTGGGGCATTATTGTGTCAGCTCTTAACTATGGTGGCGCAAATGAAAAGTGCAGCATGTTAGTTTGATCAGGTGCAAAGCACAATGTATAGCAATCAGTCCAAACTGAGGCAGAACTTTCAGACATGACACTGCAGTGAATGAGATGAAAGTAGACTTGTTTTTTCTTTGGTGACTCTCCACCTGATGAGCTTCAGCTCTCAGGCAGGCAGTGAGAACATCACAGTGCAAGGGAAAGCCCTCCTCCGCAGGTGGAATGGAAACACTTTCTAGTCTTGCACAAGCCCCCCTCCCCATCGATCAATTCAAAGGAAGAACTGACTCATATAGCCCACTGAGATCCCAGGGCCGATGGTTGGTCTGGCTAACCTCATCTTAGGCAGCTACAGAGGTTCTGCAAGTTGGCTTCAGTGTCCGTGGATTGGGGAAGGGTAAGGAGTCCACAGTTCTGGGGTAGGATTTTTGGGTGAAAATGGAAATGGGCAGGCATGTAATTTAACACTGCTGACCAGCATGCTGCTTTGCTGGCATCATTCCATCCTCAAGCTATTTCGCTGGAGGCCGGTTTGGGGGACAAAACAATTACCCACCAACAGGCAGCAGACAGCTTGTTAGGATAATTTAGAGGCCAGTGAAATCCAAGCCTGTGGTCCGTCCCCTGCAGTATTGGGATAACGGCAGCAGTCTGCAGTGGTATCCTTCCTATCTATCATTGGGAAAATGCTGGAATCCATTATTAAGGAAGTAGCAGTTGGACAGTTAGGAAATCATAATACACCAGACAGAGTGAACATGGTTTTGTAAAAGGGAAATCATGTTTGATAAATTTATTAGAGTCCTTTGAGGATATAACAAGCAGGGTGGATAAAGGGGAACCAGTAGATGTAGTGTATTTGGATTTCCAAAGGCATTCAATAAGGCGCCACATAAAAGGTTACTGCACAAGATAAGAGCTCATGTTGTTGGGGATGGTATATTAGCGTGGATAGAGGATTAGATGACTAACAGGCAACAGAGAGTCAGGATAAATGGGTCATCTTCAACTTGGCAAACTGTGCCACAGGGATCATTGCTGGGGCCTTAACTCTTTATTATCTATATTAAAGACTTGGATGAAGGAACCAACTATATTGTTGCCAAATTTGCTGACAATACAAAGAAAGGTAAGAAAGCAAGTTGTAAGAAGGACATAAAGGGCTGGATTTTGCCATCTTGACCTGGAGCAAACTTGCATCGGGCAGGGGGAAAAGAGGCTGGGGAACGGAATTCTGAAACTGCTACCTGATTCCCACTGGTTGCCATTTTCACTGGAGAAATGGTGGGTGATGATGACGTGCATGAAAACTGACATGAAGACTTCTATGTTCCTGCCTACCTCAGTTTCATATTTCATGGGGTTTGAAATTTGCAATGAGGTGGATAGGTTTCTGAAGGCAGTGTGAACCACATCTAGTCAGAGGATTTATGAACCATGGAGGATGCCTATTCTGGAGCCAGGAAACTTTTGATGGATAATTTTAAAAGTTGTTGGCAACTTCACTGATATTTAGATGCTGCATGATAACATATTTATGTTTTTAATGCAATTATTAACGATTAAGCTTTGTTTTTAAATAGTACCGACCATTAAATTGACGAGCATTGTAAAAGTGTTCAGATGTAATAGAGTACATTATCCTCAGCGTCAAGTGCTTTTCTGCATTAAACAGTATTGGGATTCATATTTTAATGCATCATTTGGACCTGTGCTTTAATCTTTGTATTGATTTACAATCCAGCCATCTGTTAAACCTTTAAAGCTATGGAGCATATGGCCACCTGTTCAGCCTACTTCAAAAGCTTTAAGGAATTCAGCCCAACTATCTGTTTAGCCATTGAAGCAGTAGAACAGATGGCAATTTGTTCAGGATATTTCAAAAGGCTTTAATGTATTCATTTCTGGAGGCTTTGTTGATACAGCTTTGGAATCTCATTATGAATACTTGGCTGAGCTCCAAACTCCACTATTGGATTTTGCTCAGCAGTGGCTGCTGACACAGCTATCAAGAGACTGTGAGCTTTGTTCTTATTGATGGTTTTATGATCAGTTAATAGGATTATGTTTATTGAAGCAGTTTTTGAAAGGCTATTTGTTTATTTTGATACTATTATGAGCATTTAAAGGGCATACATTTTTCAAGTTTGAATGGCTGTGTCATCGATTGAAAATTTTATGAGCTCCAAAGAGGATTAAGATTTTTTTTAACAGGTTTTGGGCGTTTGAGATGCTCATGAAATTGTCAAAATAAACAAAGTATTCCCAATGTGATTATAGGGCTCATGAGTTCTATCCATAGTGGATACTAGGTGATTGAGCATGGGGGCAGGGGGTGATGTGGATAAGGAATGAGGGCTAGGGTGACTATCACTCATGTACAGAACTGGGCCGATATCCCAGTATCCCAGTGAACGACGACGGACCTTCTAACCTGCTGCCTTGGCAACCACCTGATTCTGTTCCTACCTTGGGCCTGCTTTGGGAGGAGGCTGCCCCAAATCCAGCCCATCCCCACCACCCCATTATGAAGGTAGCATGGGCAGGCACCACTCGGGAGGTGAGATTGCAACATCAGGAAAAGGCCCAACTCACGATTCCCACCTTGAAGGGGAAATCCGGGCCAAAGCGTCTGCTTTTAGTTAGGTTAAGCGAGTAGAAAAGAAAATAGCAGATTGACTTAAATGTGGGAAAATGCAAGGTTGTCCATCTTGGTGGGGAGAATCGAAAAAATGTTATCTAAAAGGGGAGAGACTGCAGAATGCTGTGGTCCAGAGGGATCTGGGTGTCCTTGTGTATGAATCCCAACAGGTTAGCATGCAAGTACAGCAAGTAATAGAAAGAATAGTGGTCTTTATTGTAAGGGAGATGGAGTATAAAAGTAGCAAAGTTTTATCACAACTTTACAGCACATTGGCGAGATCACAGTTAGAGTATTGTGTTCAGTTCTAGTCTCTATATTTAAGGAAGGATATACTTGCATTGGAAGCAGTTTGAAGAATGTCACTAGGTTGATATTTCGGATGAATGGATTGTCTTATAAGGAAAGGTTGAGCGAATGGAGATTGAGAAGAGATTTTATTATAGGATTCTGAAGGGCTTGATAGGGTAGATGCTGAGAGGATGTTTCTCCCCTTTTGGGGATTCTAGGACTAGGGACACAGTTTCAAAATATGGAGTCTTCCATTTAAGTCAGAGATAGGGAGGAATTTATTTTCTCAGAGTTCCAGGCCACAATCAGCTCAGCTGTGATTTTATTGAACAGCGGAGCAGGCTGCAGGGGCCACATGGCCTATTCCTGTGCTAATGTTCTTTTGGAGGAACTGTGAGAAGGGAAGAAATATTGATCCCCTTTAAAGGAAATGTTGCAATGTTAGTACAACACATTCCAACGATCACCCACACACAATATGAGGCAGGTGTATTACTGTGATGTCGCTCACATTGGAATATATTGCTGTTTCTTCTTCAGTTCTCTGCCTGGAGGGTCATCCTTGGGAATTATTCGCCGAACCACATCAAAGTGTTGGTGTTTCTTTTTACTACAGGTAGGACAAGGAGGCCAGCCCCAGGTCCACCTCAGGGAGAAACAGGGGTTGACCCAATGCCACACGCTAGCCATCTAGCCAACTGAGCTAACCAGATCACTGTGTGACTCGTGTGTAATTACTGAAGAATATTTAGCTCCCTCTGAACTGTTTCCTTCCTGAAATCCTTCCTCTTGATTCCACCCCACCCCCACTCCCTCTAACTTGGCACTGGCCAAAGTTTGAAGCAAGCACATAAAATCACTTCATTGCCTCCTGCCAAGGTCGAAGTCCTGTCAGATGGATGTAAAGGATCCCATGGGGCCATTTTGAAGAAGAACAGCAGTGCTCCCCACCTCCCCCACTGCCTCCTCTCCCCCCTCCGCCCCCAACATTCATTTATTCCTCAACCAACATCACAAAAGCAGGTTATCTGATCATGCTTTCATTGCTGAAAATGGGATCTTGCTGTGTGCAAATTGGCTGCCGGGTTTCCTACATTACAGTAGTGATGAAACTTCAGAAGTGCTTTGAGATGATGTCCTGAAAAATCGGTGTCTCCTGCCGACACAAAATGGCCGTTGGCAAGTGAGCACTGGTCCGCGCAGACAACATGCTGCTCAGTTGGAAAAACAGTTTGTGTCTTGATTACACACAGGATATAATTCTGCTACGATATGTTCCAGGCAAACAAGATGGTCATAATAGGTTTAGTATTGCGCAATTGGGATAGACTTGGTGCATGATCTAAGTGAAGTTTGAAAAGGAGAAGTGTACTAATATCCTATATTGCAGCAAATGTAAATTCAACAGGATGACTTATAGTGTACTCACAAACAACTTGTAGGAAATGGCCACAAATTGAACACCTTAAGATATCACAGCTTTAAACAATGAAGGTCCCCGCTGGCCCACGCCCATTACCATCAAACTCCCTCTGCCCCCTCACCCACTCCGGGTTTGGGGAAACCTTGTGCCCAGGTCTGTGCTTTAAGAGTAAACATAACGGAGAAACACTAGAACTATGCATTCACAGCATTGGCAGAAAACGCAGCAGTCCTGAAAACATGAAAGACATTACATAAATGCAAACCTTCCGTTCCTTTCATTCGAGTCAATGCGGAGAGCAAGGCTCTGTAACTGCTACGGAAAATACTGCCATTTAATAGCCATCGGCGTCTTATAAAAACCTGCAGAACGTGAAGAGTTAATGGTGTTCAGTGTAGGAGAGGAAACAATACTTGTTAACAGCCGGCATTAAGGTTGGGACATGCTCCACCAGCACTGATAGACTGAGCCATCTCCTCTTGAAAAGTAAATAATATATAAGGGGAAAAAAATTCCAGGTTTCTATTATGGATGAATCATGTGCTGAGTTTCTCAAAAAACATTGGATTAATAATAACCTGATTTCTTTGCATTTAAGGATGACAGTCAGAAGGAATTAGATTTTTCTGCAGTAAAGTGAGTTTGATTAAATTAAATGTGCCTGGAGAAGAGAACGTTCCCTGGGATCAGCAGGGCAATCAGCGCATGTCATTCCTGATGGCGGGAGCTCTCTGAATGCTTTGAAGTAACGCTGACTCGCTGTTTAGTCCTTGTTGCTGATGACAGGCTGTCTGTATTAATAAAAAATGCTCCTCTTTCAAAAGGCAATGTTGCAAATATACATATAGAAACGTTTACTTTACATCATTATTTTGGGTTGGCTGTTTGCCACGGTTAGCGAAAAGACAATATATCTCGGATTCTGTTCAGTATAATGCACATGCACTCACACACGCATACACTCACACACTTCATACTTACATGAATACATACTTACATGCACACATTCACAGAAACCCTCACACATGCATGCGCGTTCACACATACACAATTACAAGCAGTCATGTAGAAACACAGACATAAACATACTCACACACGCATACTGACACCCACACACACCCACTTCACACTTATTTGCACACACAATAACATACACACATAAACACTTACACAGACACAAACACACACACTCTCACAAAACATTTATGAACACACTTGCATACACATACATACTAATACACACACACACACACACACACACACATACACGTATGCAGATTAACATATACCCAAACTTGCATATTAGACATATTAGAAATCCAGAAGATGTGACTGGTCAACCCCAATGACCTGTTCCCACTGGAGCTACTTACTGAGCATCTGAGGCAGAGACACAGACAGAGTCGAGCCACCTGCCTTTCTCAGTCATGAAATAGCCTTTGGCATAAAGGAATCTGCAGAGAAAAGCAGGAAACAGCGAAAAACAGGAAGGTTTTTGTGAATGTTGTGATTCTACAATTGAGGGATCTTTGTACTGGAGCTGGCAATTTGAGCTCAAGCCCCACCTGGGTTAGACATTGCCTGATGAGAAACTGATGTCTAACACAGCATGAGGTTCTGATTCACTTCCGGGGCTATGCCAAGTTTCATTATACTAGACTGGGTGACATTAGGGTGGCTGCAAATGGTATCAGTGTCCGAGGTTAGGATGGGAAATTTATCAGCCAAATGGTTCCCACTCTCTGTTGTTCAGTAATTCCTGCTGGAAATGTACACAGATGTAAGATGGGCGGTAACAATTGGCCAGGGCTGTGCTGATCCCCAAAGACATAAACCTCATAGCACTCACTGTGTAGCCTTAAGCATTGGAAAAGTAGCCTCTCAGCAAGATATTGAGACATGCCTATGAAACTGTATTCCAGAACGAGTCTTATAGAAGGGGATAATTCCCAATTTGATATCTGGGGAATAACAGTTAAGAGCTCAGTGCATAGTTTACCAGTAACATGGAGCTATCTGCCTGCAGTGACCCCCCAAGCCACGCAGCAGTTTTGGTGCAGCCAGCTAGCTCAGTTGGCTAGTTGGCTAGAGTGTGGTGTAGGGTAATGTCACCAGCATGGGTACAATCCCTGTGCTGGCTGAGGTAGCTCTTGAGGCCTGCTTCATCCCCTCACCCCATAGCTATTTCCATGATGAACAACCCTCTGACAACGAGGACACTGGCCAGGATTTTCACGGGGGTGAGCCCCGTACATAAAATGATATGAGGTGATGTCGGGTGAGTGTCCTGGTGTCACTGCATGCCATCGCGATATTTCGTTGGGCGGGTGTGCGATGATCTCCGATGCGTGCCCGCCATTCATTAACGGGCCACTTAAGGCCCTTGAGGCGCCAATCGACAGCGATTTTTCGGCGCCCGTGCAATCTTCAGGTTGGCGCATGGGCACAACGGGCAGGCGGGTAGGACACATTTATATAAACTTCATCCACGGGTGGGATAAGAGGAATCAGTGGGATCGCGAGTGTGCTCTGTCAAATATTGATGTTTCAAAGTTACTGACACTTACCTGTGTGACCTGCGATACTTCAAAACACATACCAGCTGCTTGGTCTGAACTCACAGCCTTCAGGTCAGCACTCTGCAGTGAGGAATCTTTTTTGGGCCCACAAGTTTCAGGAAGCCTTCCCTTAGCCTGGGAATGTGAGCTGAACACTCCACTGGAGGCACCTCCTCTGAGGAGGAAGGGAGGGCTAGAAGGGGGAGGAGGCCAGGAGTGCACATTCAGCCTCCAGGGGAGTCACCTTTGGGAGGACAGGTGCAGGCACAAGGGGCACAGGGCCAAGAGGTAATCCAAGGCAGATGGGGCCGCAGAAGGCCACTATCCTGCTGCCAGGGTTTACAGGCGGTGAAGCAGCTACCTCAATATGTCTGAGGTGCACTGCCAAAGGATGCTTTGTCTCTCAAGGGACACAGTCAACTATATCTGTCAGATGATTGGGCCTGAGATCTCCGCTAACTGTGTGGGTGGACACCCCATGCCAGTGGCTCTAAAGTCACAGCTGCCCTCAATTTCTATGCCTCTGGCTCCTTCCAGGGCTTGGTGGGTGATCTTTGTGGTACCTCCCAATCAGCTGTTCACACTTGTGTCAAGCAGGTTACAGACGCTCTGTTCAGATGTGCATTGACCTTCATCCGTTACCGTTGGGATCAGGCAAATCAGACACAGCAAACCAGAGGCTTCACGGCCATTGCTGGCTTCTCCTGTGTCCAGGGTGCTATAGACTGTACACATGTGGCCATCAAGGCGTCAGCAGGTGAGCCCGGTGCCTTTGTCAACAGGAAGGGCTTCCACTCCATGAATGTGCAGATAGTGTGTGACCACATGATGCAGATTCTACAAGTCTGTGCAAGGTATCCAGGCAGCTCCCATGACGCCTACATCCTCAGACACTCCCAAGTGCCGGAGCTCTTCAGTGCTCCAGCCCGGCTGGATGGATGGCTGCTGGGTGACAAGGGCTATCCCCTCAGAAGGTGGCTCATGACACCTCTCCCCCATCCAAGAACAGAAGCTGAGCAGCGGTACAATAGGAGACAGGGCACCACAAGGGCTGTGGTGGAGAGAGCCATTGGTCTTCTCAAGATGCGTTTCCGATGCCTGGACTGCTCAGAGGGCGCACTCCAATACCCCCCAGATCGTCTGTCGCTGATAGTGGTTGCACTCTCCACAATCTTACACTGGAAAGGGGGAACACTGTGGACAATGAAGATATTGACACAGTGGCTGGGGCTGCACACGATGAGTCCAGCAGTGAGTCTGAGGATGAGCATGTGCAGGGAAATGCTGAGGGGGTTGATGCTGACCCAGGCATACTCCAGGGAGGCAGGGACACCCAGGAGGCTTTAATCCAATGAACCTTCAGCTAGCACACCACATATGGACCTCCAGGACAAGCCTGGGCTGTAACCTCCATATTCGAGACCTGAGTGCAAAATCTACCTGGTTAGGAACATTAATAAGTTCCTTGTTAATAAAGCTGAATGTCCCACAAATCATCATAGCATTATTGGTAACCATCCACATGCAGAAACAAAGAAAAGAGGCACCCTCAGCCAAGGTGACATGTCTGAATTTAATATTACAACCAAAGGAACTTAACAAAACAAAATGACAAAGGTATTAAAAATCACACCAATTCATAAAGACCTCATCTTGGGCCAACACAAAAGCACCAGTGATAAACCCATGGTGTGCCTAAGATGCTTTATGTTTATGTTTTCAGGTGCTACGTCTTGGTGCTGACCCTTTGCTGGGAGTGGCATCTGAGCCAGCCTGCTGACTCTGCTGTCCTGTTGGCCTCGATGACCTTGTTGGTTGTCCTCTGGCCCGTGGAGCCAGTGCTGGCCTCGCCTGGGAGGGAGCTGCCAGTTCCACAGTTGGCATCTCCCCAGTCATCACAGCCTCACCAGATGCAATGGTCACTGGCAGAGGGGCAGAGGAGCTGCCACCCTCATCTAGAGCACAGAGAGGAGCCCACAGAGACGACAGGCAGCTGCTGCGCTGACATGAGGTCACTTCGGACTTCCCTGCTCACCCCGGATGGATGGGCAACAAGCTGCCCAGACCATCTCCCGCATTGGCACTGACCAGCTGAGGTCAATGTCGATGTGAGGGCTTGCTGGTCTGAGCACATCCCCAGAGCACAGCCCTGATTGGTCTCCTGGAAGAGCCTCGCCATGAGAGTCACCACTCTCTCCATGGAGGATGCATGGCACTCAGCCATGAGGCTCATTGCTTTCACAATAGTTTGTGTAGACTCCTCCACCATGGACACCAAGCCAAGCACAGCCTCATGTATCTCCCCCAGATGCTCCCGCACACTCGGCCGCATTTCCTGCATCTGCTGTGTCGCGGACAACCCCAGGGGCACATCATCAGGCACTGACTGTCTCTGCCAGCTCCTTCAGCTACTGTGAAGTGCCCTCACTGCTGTGCCCCGGGGCACTAGCCGATGTTCTAATTCCCACCGAGGTGCTAGTATCTGCGCTGGTGCCTGCCTGGCAGAGATGGTGTGACGCTGGTCAGTCCGTGACTCCAGGGCCCTCAGGTGTGAGAGGGGGCCTCTGCTGCTTCTCCTCCCGGCCCTGCTCTGCTGATGCTGAAAGGAAGAACAAGGACGTTGGATCAGTGAACATGGAGACAATGTCAATGTGCATCCCTGTCCCCCAGATCATTATGCGCTCATCCTACCATAAGCAATGGTGAAGCCATGTTGCAAACTTCAATCACTGAACATTCAGCACTGCCATGGCTGCTGGGAGAACAATGCTGACCTCCCTGCTGGGCACATATACCCGCCCATGGCACCCCAGCCTCACCAACACCAGTGAACCTGGGCGCATGGAGCCTCTCCAAATCTAGGGTTTCCTGCTCAAAGCAGCCGAGAATTGCCAACTGTGCCGGGCACCGCCAGTCCTCACCCGCTCGGTGGCTTAATGTACATTCTTCTGCTGAAAAGGAGAGAAGAGCATTGATTAGTGCTACTTGTACCTGAACTCTCTTCACAGACGGCCCAACCCAACCAGAGTGGGACATTGCAGGGCTCCAGAGCCTCCTCACCCCGCTGCTGCTGAACACTCACACAAAGATGCTAGGCCTATTTCCCCCCACCCCCTTGGCCAAATGCTGCCTGCATCACACTAGGCACCACACAGTCTAACCTTCCATAACTAGGAGGCGCAAGCACATGGAGCGCAGAGGACAGCAAATCAATCGGTGCCAATGCCACCTTGAATCTCCCTCCCAGCATGTTATCACCCTGACTTTGACATGTCCTGGAGTTCCAGCACTGTGCCCGGGTGCAGCTCCTCCAGGTTGCCCCTAAAACAGTCATGTGGGTCTCAGTGTACCACATGCTGCGGGGGCAGAATCCATCTCTTCACCACCCTCTCAGGGTGACCTCCGCATGGGCAATATCTGCTGGCCCACCCAGTGAAGGACACTGGCCGTCAATGATTCAATGCAGTCACTACACTCAGACTTGGGGGCGTGGGGTGAGGGCGCCGGGGGGGAAAGCCTACTTGCTGGGTTAAGTGACCAATGCCAACATGGTACTCACCCTTCCTGAGTGCAACAGGTCATTGAAGCGCTTGTGACACTGTACCCATGTGCGTCGCACCACATCACATGAGCTCACCACCTCTGCCACCTCCTCCCAGGCAGGTTTGGTCAAGCGGGGTTGGGGGTGGGGGGGTGGCGGGGGAGCCTCCTCTTCCCGTCCTGGGGTACCAGATCCTCCCGCCGTGCTGCCACCCCCTCGAGGAGGGTAGCAAGGCAATCATTGGAAAAATGAGGGGCACAGTGACCCCCTGCCCTACCCTCCTGCCGGGCCTGCTCACCAGCAGCGCTCTGGGGAACCTTTCCACTGGCCGTGATCTACAGCCTTGGAAAGGCTGCAGCAGCTTTTTAAAACTGGCAGCGGGGTCGCCGTTGGAGCCGGAGATCATTGCAGTCCCACCACCGCCCACCCACTCCCGCTGTCCTCGGGAGCCGCGATTCTTAACTGGCCTTGATCGGCCCACCCACGTAAAATGGCGGCGTGGACCCGGTCGTGGGCAGTGACCGGGTCCGCTCCCGCCCACACTCGCTCCCACACCGCCCGCCCGACAAACAGAAAACTCTGCCCACTATGTTAGAGAGAGAGAGAGAGAGAGAGAGAGCAGCTTTCTGCAACCCAGTATTTGGTCACAAGCTTTTGAACCAGTCAAATAGTCTTTTTCTCGTTAGGAGCCTTTATATACAAGCCTTCCAATTTAAACCGGTATTTGAGTTTGAGCCAGCTAAAACTTTTACTAAGGAAAATTAAACATACCAACAGCTCCCTCTGTATACCCAGTTTGGAACATACATTTTACTCGGTCTTTCATCACTTAAGCTACTGTCTCTGAACAAACAAAGAATATATAATGCTGACTGTTTCTATTAGTCTCTTCTTTGACTTCCAGTAGTTTTGGCTGTCAAGCAAATCTTTTATATAAAACATATGTGGCATCCTCTGTGTCAGATTGACTTGACCTTTCAGAGATTTAATCAGCCCAATTTTGCATATATTCCTCAGCATTATTGAGTTGCACGACACTCAATTGTTTAATCTGCACTGAAACTCAGAGAACTAAAATCGAATTATTTCAAAAGTCATCTCCTTACTTGCGTGAGACTGTGAATTGTAAATAAGCTATTTCTGAGGCTCAGGAATCATTTGCTTTGATATTAGGCCCTGGCTGGCTCATAGACACAGTTAGTAATGATAGAGGGGAGGAAAAATTGTTTAGCATGTCAGTTTGATTTTATTTATTGAATTGTTTGGGTAACTCATTACATTACTTTGTAATATAGGTTCTCAGGATTCAGCTCCAGTGGGTAATTTTGCTGTCAGGATAAAACATGTCCTAAGCAGAGGAGTTTTGCAGCAAAGCATCTCCTCATGGGAGGCATGTATTTCAGACAAATTTTCACCTGCCTCCACTTCGAGACATTTTATACAATGCCAATCACATTAATATGAAGTTTTACTTTACTTGTGCAGAAAGAGCTCTTAAAACCAAGGATTCCAGTTGGCATTTCTTTTCTCCCCCACTTTTAGCCCCTTATCCAATTTATGTACCTGTGTTTTTCTTTCAGCTGCGAGACCTCAGATCTATTTCACTACTTGTCATGGCAGGATTTCAACTTGTGATTATTCAGTTGAAAGTTCAGTACCAACAGGCTGCTGTGTTCATTTTCTAAATTAAAAGCAAAAATCAGTACAAAGACACTGGAAACACACCACAAGTTGGTCTGTACCTGTGGACAGAACCCATGGGACTAGTTTCTTGGGAACTTTTGTGGGGTCACCAGTCGTATGACTGCTACTTAGCTGAGGTTGCCAGTTGAGGTCACCGATCACATGTCAGTGATTAGATTTAGGACTTTCTTTGTCTCTACAGCTTCAATGCTGGGCCATGTACTTACTTCGTGAACTATCTAATGTGCCAACAGTTACTTAAATTAGATATAGCGCTTTTTTATTCTTCAAAATGTACCTCTAATATGCTAGTAGAAATATATGAAACTGGGGCTCATGCACCGTTTAGCTGTGGCGCAGAGTTGGAAGATTGTAAATCCAGAGACTTGAGCACAAAAACCTGTACCAACATTCCAGTGCAGTACTGAGGGAGTGCTGCAATGCTGGAGGTGCCATCTTTTGGATCAGATGTTAAACCGAGGCCCTGTTTCAAGTGGATGCAAAAGATCTCACAGCACTGTTTCTGGCTGATAATTATCCCTCAATCAACAATCACAAAAAAATAGATTATCTGGTCATTATTACATTGTTTCTCGTGGGATCTTACTGTGCTTCCTACATTATAATGGTGACCACACTTTGAAAGTACTTGATTGTCTGTGAAGCACTTTGAGATGTCCTTCGGCTTTTAAAGATACTATAGACATAATAATATTTATTGTTCTTTATTTATCTTGTGTAATAGTCAACAAAGCAATTAGGAATAAATTTTGAGAGTTACTTGATATTTAGAGTCACTCAGATGCTAAAGTTCAAATGAAGTGGTTGCTACACAACCAGTTTGCTTCAAGTTCTAGTGATGTGAGAACATTCTACAAAACAGTGTAAAGAATGGACTTGAAGCCATGGCCTCTATGGTTTTGAATTTCTCTTACCAATGTTGCTTCCAGTGGTGATGTTGCGCCACTTACGACATTAACAGTCGATTGACTTTTCAGTTTTTTATTCATGCACATGAGCTCTGGGCAAAGAGAGACCTGTTCTTTCTTTTGACTTATCCCCGTGTTGGTAACACAATAGGAGGCTGTAACCAGATATGAGGTTCCTACAGAATGCATCATTACTATCAAGATTTCAAAAATATCGTGTAGTGTTGTGAATTGGGACAGATGGGATCAAATGTGGCATGTGCTGAAATTGTTTGCAATAAAGCCTGTTATTTGTGTGATATCCGTACTGATGATCGATGGCTGTATTTTGGTTTTAATATGGTTCCCCTTTTCCCTATCCCCTTATTTGAATTTGATTACAACAAAAATGTTTATTTTGGGTTTTAAAATAGAGAGATTACTTTTTTAATTCAGCCCAAGTATCATATAAATACAAAACTGGGTAAATGTTAGAATCATATAAACTGTTAGCACATAAGGAACTGATTGCCCCATGTTGTCAGAGCTGGTTCTATGCTTGAATGATCCATAGCTAGTCCCATCACCTCCTACTCTCTCCATAGCTGCCTATCTTTCTCTGTGCCATAAGGTTTTAGCAGTGGTCTCTGCCCCAACTACTGCATGTGCAAAGTATTCAAGACTGTCACAACTCTCTGCATTTCTCACCCTCTTAGTTGGTGACCTCGTCTCCAAACTGACTCCTCAAGCAGAGGAAATAGTCAACCCTTATTCAGCTACTCTAAAGCCGGGGTTGTACCCTGTGACTTGAAGTGATCTATCCATGGTCCTGTACTGCGAGACTTTGCACTCACACGGAATTCACCCGAGTTTCCATTTGATAAAATGAGCCCATCGGACCAAGTTCTAATAATTCGATAAACAAACAAAGAAAATCAGCTTGCAAAAGCTAAAGCCCAACAAAAGCTTGGCTGAAATGACTTAACCAAGAGAAAATCTTCTTGGGGAGGTGGTGACATTGTGGTATTGTCATTGGGCTAGAACTCAGGATTACTCAGGGTAATGCTCTGGGGACCCAGCTTGAAATCGCATCATGACAGATGGTGAAGTTTGAATTTAATTGAAATCTTCAATTTAAAAATGCCTGACGATGATCATGAAACCATTGCCAATTGTAGTAAAAATGTAAAAACCCACCTGGTTCACTAATGCCCCTCTGAACAAGGGCAATTAGGGATGGACAATAAATGCTGGTCCAGTCAGCAGCACCCTCATCCCATGAACGAATAAAATAAAATAAGAACTGTTAAAAATCAATTGTGTTTCCTGTTCGGGCACTCTGACATAAGGGTGAGTAGAACTGGTTTATGCCTGCAGTACAAAGCTGACTCATGGTGAACCTGAAGCTGATTGATTTTTTTACCATGTCTGACCTTCCTTCCACTGAAATTCACAGAACAGTAGCTGAGGCACTTTTGGAGTCTCATTTCCTAGTGTGAAGTTACAAGGCAATATTTTTTCAAGCCAATGGAAAATTAGGCACTGTTTAGGGGAGATGGTGGTGTTGTGGTAATGTCACTGGGCTGGTAATCTAGAGGCCTAGCCTAATACTTGGGGCGTGGGTTCAAATCCCACCATGGTAGCTGCTGGAATTTAAATTTCATTAATAAACCTGGAATATGAAGCTAGTCTTAGTAATGGTGACCACGAAACTGTCATTGGTTGTGATTAAAAACCCCATCTGGTTCACTAATGCCCTTTAGGGAAGGAAATCTGCCATCCTTACCTGGTCTGGCCTACATGTGACTCCAGACCCACAGCAATGTGGTTGATTCTTAACTGTCCTCTGAAATGGCTATTAGAGGTGGGCAACAAATGCTGGCCTTTGTCAGCAACACCCACAACCATGAAAAGAATAAAGAAAAAAAAAATCTACGCAGCCAGGTTGCTGATTCGTTACCAGTCCGAATAGAGCGAGGATTAATTTCGCCCTCACCACCCCCCTTCAGTAATATTATTTCAAAATGAACTTTCCTGGAAAAGAACTAATCGTGTCTCAAATCATTCTGTTTTTCAGGATCTAGATTCCACATCACGCCTACCGGAGCCTTGTATATATTAGACGTACAGAACGAGGATGGCTTATACAATTACCGTTGTATCACACGGCACAGATACACTGGTGAAACGAGGCAGAGCAACAGCGCCCGGCTATTTGTGTCAGGTACAGCCCTCCTCCATGTGCCCGCATGGGTCCATGAGATAAATGGCCTCCTTCTGTTGTTGCATTATGTGGTGAAAACAAACAAAGAGAAAGTACGCAGGAGAAAGTGTAAAAAAAGAGGCTTGCACAGATGATACCAGAACACAAGAAATAGGAGCATGAGTAGACATTATGGCCTGGCCCATTGAGCCTGCTTCGCCATTCAATACAAACATGGCTGATCTTTGGCTTCAACTCCACTTTCCTGCCCGCTCCCTGCATCCCCTGATTCCCTGAAAGACTAACAATCTGTCTTTCTTAGCCATAAATATATTCAACGCTGGAACATCCACAATCCTCTGGGGTAGAGAATTCCAAAGATTCACAAGTCTTTGAGTCCTTTACCCTGAGATTGTGCCCCCGTGTTTTTGTTTCTGCAGGTCAGAAAATCCATCTCTCAGCATCCACCCTATCAAGCCCCTTCAGGATCTTGTAAGTTTCAAAGCCTCTCATTCTTCCCAACTCCAGAGAATATAAGCCCAATTTACTCAGCTTCTCATCATAGGACGACCTCCTCATCCCAGGCACCTTGTACTGCCTCCAATGCATGTATATCCTCTCTTAAATGTGGGAACCAAAACTGCACACAGTGTTCCAGATGTGGCCTCACCAAAAACCTGAATTGACGGGTACAACTATCAGAAATGTCAAAACACTCTGGGTCACTTCTCACTAGAAAAGAGTCAGAATCACTCATGATCACAAATCACGAAGGGGCTTGGCAGGTCAGACGTAGAGGAGGGGATTCCGCTTGTGAGCGAGTCCAAAACAAAGGGCCATAAATATAATTGTCACCAATAAATCCAATAAGGAACTCAGGTGAAACATCTTTACTGAGAGAAGGTGGTGAGAATGTGGAACTCCCTACCAAATGGAGTAGTTGAGGTGAATAACTTGGAAGCATTTAAGGGGAAAATAGATAAGCACATGAGCGAGAAAGGAGTAAGAGGATCGGGTGCGATGAAGTTTTGTGGGAGGAGGCTGATGTGGAGCATACACCTGTAAACAAAGACCTGTTAAGTCTAGTGGCCCGGATCTGTGCTTTGTAATTCTATGTGATACACCGCAGGCCAGTCATGTATAGCTCTCTATCAGGACTGATGGATCCAAAGCTTCTTTACAGATGTTGACTGCCCTTCTTCATGTTTCAAGCATTTTCTGTTTTTGAGGACAAGACTTTAGAGAAGATGCAGAAGAGATGTATCAGGGATGAGGGTCTTCAGTTACATCAGGATGCTAGGAATAATGGGATTTTTCTTCTTAGAACGGAGAAGGCTAAGGGAAAAGTTTAGAGAAGTGTGCAAAATTGTAAGGGGCTTTGTTAGAGTAGATAGGGAGAAACTATTTCCACTAGTGCGGGGTGGGGGAGGGGTCAGAAAACAGAGGACCCAGATTTAAGGTAATTAGTAAAGGAAACAGTGGACAATGAAGGGATTTTTTTTTATAGCAAGCTGTTACGATCTGGAATGCATTGCCTGAAACGATTTAAGACAAAGATGAGGCGAATTTTTTTTCTCTCAGAGGGCCCTGAGTCTTTGGAATTCTCTTCCTCAAAAGGCAGTGGAAGCAGAGCCTTTGAATACTTTAAGGCAGAGGTAGATAGATCCTTGATTAACATGGGGGCAAAAGGTTATCGGGGATAGGCGAGAGATTACAATCAGATCAGCCATGATTTTATTGAATGTAGGAGCAGGCTTGAAGGGCCGAGTGGCCTACTCCTGCTCCTGGTTCGTATATTTGTAATTGGATAAATTATTGAAGGGCGGGGTAGGGAGGGTGGAATTTTTCAGGGCTATGGGGAAAGAGCAGAGGGAGTGGGACTATTTAGATATCTCTTTCAAAGAGCCAGCACAGGTATAATGGGCTGAATGGTCTCCTTTGTGCTTCGTGATTCCATAATTTTTTTGAGCTAGAATATAATTTAGGCAGACAGTACAAGGCAACAATGAGGGAGTGCCAAATTGTTGGGAACACTATCCTTCAAATGAGAAATTAAACCAAGACCTCATGAGGCAGCTCCATTAAAGGTCCTTTGGCACTATTCAGTGAAGAACAAGGAGCTCTCCTGGTGTCTTGACCAATGTTTATCTCTCAGCCAAAACTAAGTTAACTTGTTATTCATCTCTATTGCACATGGGATCTTGCTATGTGCAAAACAGTTCCTCTGCCTCCCCATATAACAAGAATCACTGCATTTCAATGTAACTCATCATTAGGAAATTACTTAAGATTTTTTCAAGGGAGGTGTCACAGAGATAATATCGGTGGATGGAGGCTCAATCAAAGTCTACTGTTTGCATGTCTATTGTATGAGGGCCATATTGGGCTTAGCTGTATAACCAGCGGTATATTTGATTAAGGAAAAAGATAGATAGTATTTGCAGCAAACTTGTCGTTAAATGCTGCCCTTAAAACCGAATAGATGGAAAAATAATTGAAGCAACGAAACATGAGTTCCATAAATGTCAGCTTAGCTCAGTTAGTAGCATTCTTGATTCTTAGAGTAGAATTCTCCCCCCGTTGGGGGGGGCGTTGTGTGGGGGCAGGCACGGGCGGGCGCGGACCCGATCGGCGCCCCCAATCGGGTCTGCGTCGCTATTTTACGTGACCGGGCCAATTTAGGCCTACCCAGTGTGACGTGCACCCGGAAGCGCTGTGCGCTCCCTGTGCGGGCGAGGGGGGAGGGTCTCTGAGTCGAGAGTGCGCTCTTTCGAGCATGCGCGTGAAAGAGCGCAGAAATCTCCCTGAGGCACAGAGGTACCTCAGGGAGATTAGTTTTAAGTTTTAACAGTTCAATAAAGTGTCACATGGGCTGCCACACGTGCATTAATTTCAATAAAAATTTTTGAGAAAATTTAAAATCATTCGTGAAACCTCATCCCGCCCGTGGATGAGGTTCCATGAAAAATGCGAAGGCCGTCTGGGCTCTTCACCTGTCCCCCGCCCGCCAACCTTAAGGTTGGATGGGCAGCTCTGTTAATTATTTTAATTGTTAGTTAAATGGCCTTAATAGGCCTTTGACAGTTCGGTGGGCACACAGTCGACTTGGTTGCACACCCGCCAAACTGAAAATCTAAATGATGTGCGGTGATATCAGGATGCACGCCTGATGTCACCCTGCGTCATTTCACGCCTCGGCAAGTGAGCCCTGCCCCCGCTCGCCGAGCCTAAGGCTCTTTCCTTTAGTTGTGGGTTCAAAACACACTCCAGGGCTGAGCACATGATCGTGGCACATATATTGGTTTGTACTAAGGATGTTCTGCATTTTGGAGAGCTTGTGTTTTAGTGGAAGGCATTGACCATCTATAACAAGAGAGAATCTAATCATCTCCCTTTAACAGTCAATAGTATTAGCAAGGTAACGGCAAAATACTGCGGATGCTGGAAATCTGAAACAAAAACAAAAAATGCTGGAAAAACTCAGCAGGTCTGACAGCAAACGTGGAGAGAAAGACAGAGTTAATGTTTCGAGTCGGTATGACTCTTCTTCAGAGCTACGGTATTACCATCACTGAATCCCCCCATCATCAACATCCTGGGGGTTACCATTGTCCAGAAACTGAACTAGACTAGCCATATAAAGACTTTAGCTACAAGAGCAGGTCAGAGGCTACAAATCCTGTGGCGAGCAACTCACCTCCTGACACCCCAAATCCTATTCACCATCTACAAGGCACAAGTTCGGAGCGTGATAAAATACGCTGCAATCTCTTGGATGAGTGCAGCTCCAACAATGTTCAAGAAGCTCAGCATTGTCCAGGACAAAACAGCCTGCTTGATTAACACCCCATCCATCATCTTCAACATTCACACCCACCATCACTGACACACAGTGGCAGCAGTGTGTACCAAATACAGGATGCACTGCAACAACTTGCCAAACCTCCTTAGACAGCACCTTCCACCTTCCAAACCTATGACCTCTATCACCTAGAAGGATAAGGGAGCTGGACACATGGGAACACCACTGCCTGTAAGTTCCCTGTTAAGCCACGCACCATCCTGACTTGAATCTATATTGCTGTTTATTCACAGTTGCTGAGTCAAAATCCTAGATGCTTTCCTAACAGCACTTTGGATGTACCTACACCAGCCAGACTGCAGCATTTCAAGAAGGCAGCTCACCAGCACCTTTACAAGGGCAATTAGGAATGGGCAACAAATGCTGGCCTTGCCAGTAATCCTCATATTCCATTAAAGAAAACAATTAGATATTAAGCCAAGGTTCAGGTGAATGGAGGAGATCTCATGACATCATTTGAAGAAACAAAGGGAGTAAAAGAGATCAACTACTAATTCAGGCACATCTGTGGACAGAGCTCAGGTTGATAACCTATTGTCAGAACAGTCGAGAGGTCATCAGCCAGTTCTGAAAAAAGATTGTCGACCTGAAATGTTAACTCTCCTTCTTTCTCCCTAGCCACTGCCTGACCTGAATTTTCTGTTTTTATTTCACGTTTTCAGCATTCGAAATATTTTGCTTTTGTTCAGAGTATTTCATTGCTGCTTTTGGGACTTTGTTGTTTGCATAACAATGACTACAATTGGAAAGTAATCCAGTGGGTGTGATACACTTTGAAATGTGCTGGAGATATGTTAAACACCAAAAACTTGCATTTATATTGTTACAATCCCCGTAGAGACCAATAACTTTTAAAAAGAGATGGATTTCCCAGTGACTGATGAAAGCTTTTAATCTGACAAACACATTAAAATCAATAATATAGATCAAGCATCAATTAACAGGCAACTAATACATCAAACTAAAGAAAAAGTACTTTCACATGAACTAACTACTGCAACGAAAATATGTCATACAAAACCCTTTCACTATGCACTGTGCTTCTGGCTGATAGATAGAATTATAGGAACAGTCCCACTGTCACTCACAGCTCTCCAGCAAACGTTCTCCCCACCATAACAAAAACAGAATTACCTGGAAAAACTCAGCAGGTCTGGCAGCATCAGCGGAGAAGAAAAGAGTTGACGTTTCGAGTCCTCATGACCCTTCAACAGTTCTGAATGTCAACTCTTTTCTTCTCCGCTGATGCTGCCAGACCTGCTGAGTTTTTCCAGGTATTTCTGTTTTTGTTTTGGATTTCCAGCATCCGCAGTTTTTTGTTTTTGTTCTCCCCACCATGCCAGGTTGAAACTCCCAGTGTCCTTCAACAATCATTCCACTCCAACTTGACAACTCACCATTCCTTAAGTCTTTAAGATCCCTCTCTGTTCTGTCCCCTTTCTTTTGAACAGAAACGCAATTCTTAGAAATATTCCATTTAGTTAACACCAAAACCGTTCACCCTGCTTTCCCACTGCAGTAGCTTTTTTGTCTCTGTGTATCAAACAGCAGCTGTCCTTTTCTGTGAAATACTGTGAAAGGTGTTAAAACTGCCATCCTACCTCAAAGGGTTTCTGTTTGACTTTCTCTCCCCTTAGCAACTGGATCACATGGGCATATCTCTGAATGGAGGTCTTTATCTGGAATTCTGTTTTACTTTGAGTTAAAGGTACATTTCAAAATGTAACTGTTGTGAAGTTCAGTGGTTATGACAATATAGCAGCTATAATGTAGGAAAAGCATCCCAAGACACTTTGTAGAGATATAAGTGAATAATGGGGACCAAACCGCAGGAGAAATAATTTTAAGGGGTGACCAAAAGCTTGGTTGAAGAGGTGGGTTTTAAGGAAGGTCTTAAAGGAGGCAAAAGAGTTTTGGGAGGAAATTCCAGAGCATGGGTTGTGGACAGTATTGGACTAGATTACAAGATCAGCCCTGGAGTGAAGCTTGAACTCATCGCATTCTAATCTAGAGGTGGGAGCATCAAGTTAAAACTCATAGATGTGTTAGAGGGCTTGAGCATCTCTGACTGGGAAGGCAAAAGTAGCCAGGGTTTCCAGTCTGACTGTTGGAAATGTGAAAGGGTTGACGATAGGTGAAGACCAGATTGGTTTCAGCTATGCTGCCCTCTTTGGTTGAATTGTGGCCAACCTTCACTGGCAAGCCTCACACAGACAAATGGTGACTCCGAGCAAAGCGCTGGAAGGGATGTCCATTGTGGACCTCCTCCATCCCAGCAGAAGCCAACACCTTCTGGAGAGGGCAGGAGTTGGTGGGGGCAGGGGCAATGTTAAAATGGAACTGACAGCAATTTGAGTATTGAGAGCAGATACTCTCTCACTCTGCTGAGTTTTGTGTGGGAATTTGAAGCTTGTCTTTGGTTGCTGTTACAGGGCCACGTGCATGATCCCATGTGTCAAATACGTGAGTGTGATTTTCTCCACAGATCCTGCTAACTCGGCTCCGACAGTCCTGGACGGATTTAACCACCAATCGGTCATGGCGGATCAACGGGTTGAATTGCCTTGCAAAGCGTCTGGGCACCCTGCCCCGAAATACCGCTGGGTGAAAGACAATGCCCCCCTAGCACGAGACAGCAGGTTCAGGCAAACTGTCACCGGGCTACTCATTATGAAGGCAGTCCCAGCAGACACAGGAAGGTACATCTGTGAGGTGTGGAACAGCTTCGGGAACGCAGAAGTCGTCGGGCGCCTGAACGTAAAACGTAAGTCAATGTCACACCCATTGCAGACACTGGCTGTCGTCAGTATGAGAGATGTTTACTGATCTAAGAGACCCTGTCATACTAACGTTAGGCCTATTGTCATATCTCGTGTATCCAGTTCACACATTCCCAGTCTCTGTTAGAGTTCGCTGAGCTTCGTTGCCTGTAGACCATGAACCAGACAACACAGGAGGAGGCCATTCAGCCCAGCATGCTTGTGCTTGTCTTTTAAAGAGATATCCAATTAGCCCCACTCTTTCCCCTCAGCTCTGCACATTTCTCCTTTTCAGCTATTCATCCAATTCCCTTTGGAAAGTCACTAATCAATCGGCTTCCATCACCCTTTCAGGCAGTGCATTCCAGATCCTAACAAGTTGCTGCATGAAAACATTCTCCTCATTTTCGCCCCTGCACTTTTTTGCAAAGAATGAATGAATTTGCATACTAATTTAGTACCGCACTTCGCCGCTAGTAAGATAGGGGGTACTCTGGAGTGCTGTGTGCTCAGAAACTAAAATGCTGCAAAAATGAAGTATTTAGGTTATGGAAGGACTTTTCCATTGATGCCATTAAGGCCTTTAGCAGAGCAGAAAGAAACATTTGAACAAGATTTTTAAACAACAACTTAGATTTTTCTAGCGCCTTCAACGTAGTAAAACCTCTCCAGATACTTCACAGGAGCATTATCAACCAACACTTGACGCCAAGCCAGAATAGGCGACAACCGAACAGGCCAACGAAGCAACTTTTGAGGAAGGTCTTAAAGGAGTAAAGAGAGGTAGAGAGAATTAATAGGACAGGAAGGGAATTCCAGAAGTTAGGGCCCAGGCAGCTGAAGGCAGGACCACCAATCGTAGAGTGAAGTAAACCAAGGATGGAAAGGACCAGAAGTAGAGGAGTGCGGGTATCTCCGAAGGTTGTGGGGCTGGGGGAGATTACAGAGAAATGAAGGAGCAAGGCTATGTAGGGAATTGAAAACAAGGATCAGAATTTTAAAACGGAGGTGCTGCTGGACCAGAATCCAATTCAGGTCAGTGAACCCTGTGGCCGTGCTTTGTGCAGGAACAGCTTTTCAATGGATTTTTTTGTTTTAAACTCCATCCGTTGAAATGAACAAAACCACCATATTACTGGTTCTGAAGGAATGGGAGAGCGTTTAGCCTGTTAGGTTGTCAGTGGCCATTCATTTTGGCCTTCATTTTCCTCTATCTCTGGTAAAGTCACCTGCAACTTAAAGTGGATTGTTTAATTAGCAGGAGATTGTTATTATTATTGGCTATCCCTCACTAGTGAGGATGATGGTCTTCCATGAGTCTGAAGATGAGGCTGATTCTGGATTGGCAGAGTTTATGGCACGTGGGGCATTTGTTGTCACCTGGGATGTCTGGCACACAGCCATCAGCCATCAACACACAGTTATCACTTCGGGTCACGGTGTGTTCTTTCTGTCATGCTCACTTTTCCTCTTCGTTTTGTCATCATTGGTCTCAAAATGCTGAGAACCTTCCCACAGTGTCTGCTGCCATCTGGTTCGGTCCAAGGCGATGGTCTCCCAGGAGTTGATGTCAATGTTGCAATTCTTCATGCTGGTTTTCAGCGCATCCTCGAAGCATTTCTTCTGCCCTCCTCAGGGGGGACCTGACTGCCCCGACTGAGCTGGGAGAAGACGATCTGCTTTGGGAGCCTGGTATCTGACACCTGAACTATTTGACCGACCCAACGAAGCTGATGGGGGATGATCATAGCCTCGATGCTTATGGCCGCCCGCTTGTGAGAGGACACTGATGTTGGTGCATCTGAATCCCATCTAACCTGAAAGACCTTCCCCAGGGTGTACTGATGGTATGACTCCAGTGCTTTGAGGTGCCTCTTGTAGGTTGTTCACGTTTCAGCCTGTACAATAAGGAAGGGATCACAACAACATTGTAGTTCATGAGCTTAATTTCAGTTTTGATGTTGCAATCTTCAAACACTTGTTTTCTTGGGTGGCCAAAGGTTGTACCAGCTGATTTCAGGCGATCCTGGATTTCTTCATCAGTGTCAGACTTCTGTGAAAGACAACTTTCAAGGTACTGGAAGTGTTCCACATTTTTCAGGCACTCATCACGAGTCCTAATCAATGGGGCTGGCATGTGTGTATTTGGAGCTTGCTGATGGAGGACTTTGGATTTCTGAACTTTGAGTAAAAGCCCCATCTTCTTGCAAGTCTCAGTAAATACGCGATGATTCTCTGGAGACCTGTTTCCAACACAACACTCACTGCAGCATCAGCAGCATATTGGGGCTCAATGACTGAGGTCGGGGTGATCTTTATTTTTGATCAGAGTCATCTGAGATTAAATAGTTTACAGTCCGCTAGATAAATAAGCTGCACTCCAGCAGGGAGCTTGTCTCCAGTCAGATGGAGCGTGGCAGCAAGGGAGATCGAAAAAAGAGTTGGAGAGATCATACAACCTTGCTTGACTCCTGCCTTAACCTGGAAAGGGCCTGTAATGGATCCATTGTTAAGAATCATTGCTCACATATCATCCTGAAGCAGACGAAGGATGGTAATGAACTTTGGAGGACATCCATACGTCAGCAGAAGCTTCCAGAGTGCCTCACAATTTACAGAGTTGAAGGCCTTTGTCAGAAGAATGCTGTTTAGGGAGGTTGATGTTGTGCACGACATTTTTCTTTAGTTGGCAAGCTGTAAAAACCATGTCGGCCGTGCCTCTTGATGGCCTAAACCCACCCTGAGATTCGGGGAGTGGCTCTTCAGCATGTGTAATAACTCAATTCAGAAGGGTTCTTGTAATGATCTTTCCTGAAATGGACAGCAGGGAGATGCCTCTGTATTTCCAAAGATCCCTTTCCTTGATAATTGTCACAATCATGATGCCCTTAAGATCATTCAGGAATTCCTCTTCGTTCCAGATCAGTAGGATCAGCATATGGAACTGTAATGTTGATTCCTCTCCTCCATGCTTAAAAATTTCAGAGGGGATCCCATCACCTCCTGCTGCTTTGTTTTTCTTCATATGTGTGGTGGTTTTCATCATCATCGTAGACATTGATGGAGTTCCCAGCTAGTCTCTGACTTTATGTTGCAGGATGGTGTTGAAAACACTCTAGTCAACAATTGATTCTTGATTGAAAAGGTCCTCAAAATGCTCCCTCCAATGAATGTTGACAGCTCCCCTCTCCTTGATCAGGCCTTCCCCCCATCCTTAGGCCATAGAGGGGCTGGACCTTGAGTACTTGGGCCATAAGTGGTCATTGTGGAAGTGAAGAAGCCACAGATATCATTAATGTCAGTAAGATATTGAATTTCCTTTGTCTTGTCTGCCCACCACATGTTTTTCATGTAACGGCTGCACCTTTGTACCTTGGCCTTTAATTGTTGGTAAAGCAGTTTCTTTTGTTTTGAATTTGGATCATTTTTCCTGGCACTGAAATGTTTGCACTTGCGATCAATCAGTTCATTGATGTCCTAATCATTTTCACCAAACCAATCCTGATGTTTCTTGACAGAGAATCCAGGTTTCTCTTTGCGGGCATTGATGATATTGGCCTTAAGGACATCGCAAGTACAGTGGAAGGGGAAGGCGGTGACGTAGTGGTATTGTCACTGGGGTGGTGATCCAGAGACCCAGGGTAATGCTCTGGGGACATGGGTTTGAATCCCACCAGGGCAGATGGTGGAATTTGAATTCAATAAATATCTGGAATTAAAAGTACAATGACGACCGTGAAACCATTGTGGATGTTGTAAAAACCCATTTGGTTCACTAATGTCCTTTAGGGAAGGAAATCTGCTGTCCTCACCTGGTCTGGCCTACATGTGACTCCAGACCTGCAGCAATGTGGTTGACTCTTAAAAGTGCTCTCTGAACAAGGGCAATTAGGGATGGGCAATAAATGCTGGCCTAGCCAGCGACACCCACATCCCACGAACAAATGAGAAAAAAAGTGGACACTCTTCTTCTGTTCTTGATTAAGTTTTTCCCTAAAGTACCGTTGGAATCGGTCTGTTTCGATTGAATCCCTCAGAGCTTCGACGTTGATCCTTTGTGGACATCTCTTCTGTTGTACCCGTTGTTTGGGAGCCAGTTTGATGGACATAATTGGACGAATAAGCCGGTGATCAGTCCAGCAGTCATCAGCTCCTGTCATTGCTCTGGCGGTGCGGACATCTTTGCGATTCTGGGCACAGACATAATCGACCCGGTGCTAGTGCTTGGACTGTGGATGTTGTCATGACATTTTGTACTTCTCTTCTGTGGAACACGGTATTGATGATGATCAGCCCACGTTCTGCACATTTGGTGAGGAGGAGAATGCTGTTGGAGGTGACTTTTCCAATTCCTTCCCTGCCAATATTTCCATTCCAGAGTTTGGAATCTCTTCTGACTCTGGCATTGAAGTCTCCGAGAAGAATGAGCCTGTTCTCCATTGGAACATCACAAAGAGCTTGGTCAAGTTTGGCATAGAAATCTTCCTTGGTTTTGTCGTTGGCATCCAGATTTGTGGGGCGCATGCACTGATCGCAGTGGCGAATTGGCTGCTTGTCATTTTGAGACAAAGAGTCATGAGGCCCTGATCACTTCCAAGAGGGAACTCGTAGGGTAGAATTTTACGTTCCATGGATGGGCACGCGCCTGACCCAAATGGGAGTAAATTCACACAAGATGAAGTCGGGTGCACTCGGGCAATATTTCGCCGTTAGAAGAGTGTCTGCCGACAATTAACCTTATTAAGGGCACAATTGTAAGCGATATTTCATGGCCCGTCCAACCATATGATTGGCTGATTGGCCAATTGGCCTGGTGGCCTTTACATTTTTGATGAAACCTCATCCAAGGGCAGGATGAAATCTCCGTTAGGATATAAAATAGAAAGAAATATCTGGGGACAGCATTTTTATAAGGTAAGCTTTCAGGTGCTTGATTGTGCTGCGTGGACATTTTTTGCAGCGTTTTTTTGCTTTCTTTTATTACTTGGAGGCCTGCAGTTCCCCGGGGCAGCTGTCTGCCTTCAGGGAGCTCAGTGGAAGCGCTCACCTACCTGCACCTGCGCTGACACTGGCGCCTGCCATCCTCCTGTCCCCGCTCCAGCAGCGCTGAGCTTTTCAGGGTGAAATCGCGGTTGGGGGTCCATTGCGGTCTGCTCCCGGGCCGGCCGATTGCATGCGCCCAACGAATGCAAAACCCATGAAGCTGGTTCACAAGTTCATTCTTGTTGGCAAGTCCAACTTTGCGTGCTTCTTCTGACTTCCTTTTCCAGAAGAAATTATAGCACCTCGGAGTTCCTTGAGCTGCCCCTGTCCACCTCTCCGGGTCTCGCTCAGACTGGCGATGATGATGTTATATCACTGGAGTTCTCGGGTGACAAATGCCGTGTGATGCACTGGGCATCCACTCACAGGTGCGCCCATGAGGATTCTGGTGTTTGAGGTCCCACTACTTGTGCTTTTTGTGTGTTTCTGCCACAGAAGGTGATCCCTCTACAAGCACCTATTGAGTCAGAAGAGGTGAAGCAGACTATGCTTAGGGCACCTTTTCTAGCCCCCTCCCCAATAAGGAGGAAGCAGAGTGGATCCAAAAGAGAGCTGCTCAGTCACAGTTCCAGCTGCCAAAAAGCACCCCTGCCTCACCTGAGTGCCAGACAACCATCTTGTAGCTGCAGCCCCTGTGCCAGATCATGACTCGAAGATCCCAGACAGCACAATCCTGCTCTGGTTGCCATTTACTGTTCGCTGAACGGCTTGGGAGATGTGCTCGGAAAGAATGATGTCTGTGCGTCACATCTGTTAGCATGGAGAGACCATTGCACACCAGCTTCCGCATAAGTCTTGGCCAAGTTAAACCTTGATCCAATGGCAAAGAAGCCAAGACGACTGGAGGTTTTGTTCTGCTGTAGCCTTCGCCCACCAGACCAGTCATTGAGACATTCCAGATGGTATATCTTCCTCTGCCCGTTTTGCCATTGAGGACTTGTTTGCCAGAGCCCCATCTGCTGAGTATTTCTAAGGTTCCTAACAGGCCTTCATGGTAACTGAAGCGACCCAGGACAGAAGGAGTCCCGCCATACTTCACTGTGTTTTGATCAACACTTTCTTACTGCTTGTCCAGGTTCCATGGTGAGGATGAGGAGGTGGACTTTGGATCCCAGCAGGAGATTACAAACCCTGATGACTATTGATCTACCTTTGAAAACGGCAAAGGAGCAAGACAATGCGGGATTTTAGATTTCACCCAGCTTTTAGTTTAGCTTAAATTTCAATTCTTCATAAGTCACCAAGATCCGTTGCAGATTATTTTACTGTGCTCGTGGTCCCCAGTAAAATGATTGAAAACAGAACTTTCCCTTAATTTTAGCCATTCCTGTTGCCCAAGGCAAGTGAAATTCCATTTTCAGACAACATGTTCAATTTAAAGGCACAATCCTCAAAAAGATGAGGGATGTTGTTGCCTGAAGTACCAATTCGGAGCTCTAACATGAATACTTGTTCTGACTGGTTTGCAATCACTAGAAGTGCAAGTGTCAACATTTGAGTGACAGTCCAAACCAATTTATATCTTGGAATTGATCCATCAACTCAATGAATTCATAACAACAACAATGTGCATTTATATAGCACTTTTAACATAATAGAATCATAGAATGGTTACAGCACAGAGGAGGCCATTCAGCTTATCAATTTCTGTGCTGGCCCTCTGCACAAACAATTCACCTAGTGCCATTCTCCCGCTATTTCCCCATAGCACCGCATATCCAGATAATGATCCAGTTCCCTTTTGACTGCCTTGAATGAACCTGCCTCTACCACACTCTCAGGAAGCGCACAGATCCTGATTACTCACTTTGTGAAAAAGCTTTACCTCACGTCACCATTTCTTCTTTTGCTAATTAGCTTAAATCTCTGCCCTCTTGCTCTCAATCCTTCCACCAATGGGAACAGTTTCTCCCCATCTACTCTGTTCAGACCTCTCATTATCTCGAATAGTTCTATCAAATCTCCCCTCAATCTTCTCTTCTCCAAGCAGAAGAACCCCAACTTCTCCAATCTATCTGTGTAACTGAAGTTCCTTAAGCCTGGAACCATTCAATTGAATTGTTACTGCACCCTCTCTAATGCCTTCACGTCCTTCCTAAAGTGTGGTGCCCAGAATTGAACGCAATACTCTAGTTGAGACTGAACCTGTGTTTTGTACAGAATTGCCCTAACTTACTTGCTTTTGTACTCTATGCCACTATTGATAAAGCCCAGAATGCTGTAAGTTTTATTAACCATGCCCTCATCTGTCCTGGCATCTTCAATGATTGTGTGTATATATCCCCAGGTTCCTCTGCTCCAGCACCCTCTTTAGAATTGTACCCTTTATTTTATATTGTCTCTCTCTCTCTGTGTTCTTCCTATCAAAATGAATCACCTCACACTTCTCTGCATTATTTCATCTGCCCCCTGGCCTCCCATTCCACCAACCTGTCAATGCCCTTCTAAAGTTCTACACCATCCTCCTCACAGTTTATAGTATTTCCAGGTTTTGTGTTGCCTGAAAATGTTGACATTTTTGATATTGTGCCTTGTATGCAAGGTCTGGGTCATTAACATGCATCAGGAAAAGTAGGGGTCCTAACAATGACCCTTGGGGAACTCAACTACAAACCTTCCTCAAGTCTGAAAAACAACCATTCACTGCTGCTCTTTAGCCAATTTCATATCCGTGTTGTTAATGTCCCTTTTATTCCATAAGCTCTAACTTTGCACCCGTCTGTTGTGTGGCTCTTTATCAAATGCCTTTTGGAAGTCCATGTACACCACATCAACAGCATTATCCTTATCAGCCCTCCCAGTTACCTCATTAAAAAACTCAAGAAGTTAAACACAATTTTCCCTTACAAAATCCATGCTGGCTATTCTTAATTAACCTGCATTTGCCCAAGTGACTGTTAATTTCATCCTGAATTATCATTTCTAAAAGCTTCCCTATGACTGAGGTTAAATTGACTGGCTGTAGTTACAGGGCTTATCTTTACATCCTTTTTTGAACAAGGGTGTAAAGTTTGCAATTCGCCAGTCCTCTGGCACCACCCCTGAGTCGATTAAAGACTGAAACATTATGGCCAGTGCCTCCGCAAGTTCCACTCACTTCCCTCAGCATCCTTGGATCCATCTCATCCGAACCTGGTGCCCTATAAATTTTCAGTACAGACACCTCCTCCTTATCAATTTGAAACCCTTCAAATATCTGAATTACCTCCTCTTTCTCCAAGACCTCAGCAGTGTCTTCTTCCTTGGTGAAGACAGATGCAAAGTATTCATTTAATACCTCAGCCGTGCCCCCTGCCTCCATGTGTAAATCCCCTTTGGGAGTCACATGAGCTCCCATTCCTCATCCAAACTGTTGGAACCTGTAATATTGTGGAGCTGCAAAGCTCAGAGTGCCATCTTCCATCTAGCAGGCAGCAGCTGAGAAACAGAGCTTTATCCAGGTTTAACTGCCTGGCCCACTCTATACAGTTTCTACTGCAACTTCTGAACTTCTGTACCAACGGCAACAAAACTAATTCACCTCTAAGTGCCTAACCCACGGTGGAAGTCATCTCTACTGGAAAAGTGAATTAACCAGCATTAGTCTTCAGCCTGCTGACCTCTGAAAGAATACACCTTTGGAATTTGTTTCTGGACTCTGGACTCACGTGTAATGATAATTATTTATTCTGCATTTTCTTTTTGCCCTGTAAACCCCTTTCTTTCTCTCTTCCCCCTTCTTTTATTATATGATTGCGACCCCTCCTATCGTATTTGAGCGTGTGCAAATAAACTACCCCTCTGAGCTTACCCTATCTCGAGTTTGCTGTGGACTTGTTAATAGAAATTGGACCATAGCAAAACTGAGGGGTTGGGAAAATACGCCATTACTTCCAAAGGGGGAAATAAAAAACAGAACACCTTTCTGTTTACGGACGGGTGGTGAGAGGAGAAATCGGGATTGTTTAAGCTGAGCCCCCTCCTGTCCATAACAAACCACAACATCAAGTTTCCATGCGGCTATCTGCGCCTGCAACTCACCAATCTTATTCACCACACTCCACACATTCACATACACGCACAGTAACCCTAGGACAGAATTTTACGTTCTGCGGGCGGGCGTGTGCTGGACCTGGATGGGCGTAAAATCACGTGAGATAACGTCGTGCGAGCATCCCAACGTCATTGTGCACCCGCGAGACATTTCGCTTGGCAGGTGCACACAGCAATCGGAAGAGCGGCCGCCAACAATTAACTGGACAATTAAACCCATTAACGGCGCAATTGTAAGCGATTTTCAGTGGCCCGTCCAACCTTATGGTTGGCAGATGGGCCAGTCGGCCAGGCGCCCTTTACAGTTTTGATGAAACCTCATCCAAGGGTGAGATGAATTCTCCGGTAGGATATAAAATAAAAATAAATATCTGGGGACTTTTTTTTTAATGTAAGGTTCGCTTTCAGGTGCTAGTTTGTACTGCATGGACATTTTTGGCAGTATTTTTGTGCTTTGCTTTATTATTTGGAAGTCTGCAGCTCCCTGAGGCAACTGTCTGCAGACCTCCAAATGTGACAACAGAAACCATTATGATTACTGGGTGAG
Source organism: Carcharodon carcharias (assembly GCF_017639515.1). Lineage (NCBI taxonomy): Eukaryota > Metazoa > Chordata > Chondrichthyes > Lamniformes > Lamnidae > Carcharodon > Carcharodon carcharias. The sequence continues at coordinate 21,582,415 of NC_054484.1, forward strand.
CTGAAGACAGATGGGAGGAGGCTTGTGTGGGGCGTAAATACCAACATGGTTCAGTTGGCCCGAATGGTCTGATTCCATGCTGTAAATTCTATGTAAATCTATGCGTGTGAAGTGCAAATTTAACCCGGCCCCCTCTTTTTTATATGTACAGAGAGTATACAAGAATCAATTTATAATGATTGCTATGAATATTTTGCAAACAATGAGTTTCAAATCTCTCTATTATTTCAATGCACAGAGCGCCTGAAGGCAACAGTAAGTCCGCATAAGGTGAAAACCAGCATCGGTAGCAAGGTATCGCTGTCCTGTGCTGTAACTGGAGCGGAGGAGTATGAAGTACAGTGGTATCAGAACGGCGAGATTATCACCCCTGGCAACAATGTGGGAATCACTGGAAACAACCACGAGAGCTTGACGATTGACGGATTGGAAAAGAGCGATGGAGGAGCCTATCAGTGCTTTGTGAGAAAAGGTCGAATGTCAGCCCAGGACTTGGTGCAGGTTATACTTGAAGGTTAGTGTGAAAGTAACTGGCTGCTTCTGGCCCTTTGGAATTGGGGCTGGTAATAATCATTCTTTGCAAATCTGTATTTCCACAGAATTTGTGAGATATCCCCCATTAACATTACCAACTTCACAGGGTCTAACTGTTTCACTGGCACTACCACGAGAACACTTAGCACTCTATTTTCTAACCATATTCCTCTTTTCTGCAGTTTAAATAACCCAGCTTTCTTTTTCAAAGCAGGTGAGCTTTGAACTGGCATTTAACCTCACCTGCTGAAAAGGATTGATTGAAATCCTTTTAAAGATTTATATATCTGTAACTGTAGATCTCTTGGGGGTGAAACTCATGTGGGGTGGCAGCTTAAAGCAAGGTGATCGAGAATCGGGTGTCCCTCTCCATGGAAAAGAAAATGGAGCAGGTTATAAAATGGACTGCTGAGACAATGGGATCTGTCAAACACAAAGGCTCGGCTTATTTAAGCATTCAGCAGGAAGTTTAATACAGTCACTGTTTAACTCTGAAGAGAGCAAGTTGCAAGACAGTGGGTTTCCTCCCCATTAGTGAACCAGAAGTCATGTTAGTAGCTTATATGGGAATCAGAAAGGCTTCCATTCCTTCAATGTGCAACTCTTGTGCGATCACCGGAGAAAGATAATGCAAGTCCTCAAGTCAGGAATATCGGAGGACGGACATATGGGAATACGGAACAGAACCTCAACACCTGTAGTGTAATTAGTTGACAGGGTCTCACCTACCAGCTGGAGTGATGCTGAGAGCCCTGTGTCGCCTTCTTTGGGATGGCCCGCCATATTAACTGCCAATCAGACACTGAAGTGGCCAGTGCCAGGCCTTCCCCGGGATCAAGGACCCCAAGGGAGGGGGAGGGGCAGGAGCTGCCAACCAATCAGAGACCGACAGCTCTTCAGTGCAGACAGCATCGCTGGGAGAGCAGCGGTAGCTGTCGGCAATGCACCCACCTGAGGCCCAGGATCAGCAAGGGATCCAGGCCGCAGATCAGTGAGGGTGAGGTGTAGGTCGCGAGTAATGGAGGTGCAGGCGGGTGGGGGTCCGAGTGGAATCAGAAGAACGGGTTGGGGGGGTAGCTCCCAGCAGGCCCCACCACTTCCCAATGATGGATCCTCGATCAGGCACTGAGTGCCTGACAGTGAGAGCTCACCAGGAGTCCCTGAGTGAATGCACCAGGTTATGCTTACAGGCTTAAAGCATGGTGACTACCCTGCCCGCTGCTGGGTTAATACCAGTGGTAGCAGGATGAGGCCCTTAATTGGACATTAATTGCCCGCTTAACAGCCTCAATGGTGATGGGGCGCAAAGGCTGCCCATGAACATTCCTGCACTGGACTTAATTGAGAGGGAGGCAGCTGGGTTTGCACTCGACACCTTCCCAACCAATTAAATGCACGCACCCACCCCCTTCAAAACTCACCTTGGGGGTTGGTGTTAATTGCCGCTCCCAGGTGATGACACCTTTCTGTAATCCCACCGAACCTGAAGCAAAATGGGTACAGTAAGAGCCATGGGACCATCAGAAGAGTTATGGAGCGTCGCACTGGCATTTTGAAGCAAAGATTCAGGATTATTTAAGTGTTCTGAGAGGCTGCCTACACAGTTATCAAGATAAAGTGCCCATGCGTGCACTGTGCTGCATTCTAACAACTTGGCATTTGTAAAGAGGGTTGGCATTGAAGGAAGCACAGCAACAAGGTGAACCATCATCAGATGAGGAAGAATTAGATGAAGGGGAGGGAGAATCACAAGAAGAAAGGACAGCAAAACAACATTGCTACTAGCGAAGCCAAGAAGTAGCTTTTAGAGCAGTGCTTTCAGTGACCTCCTCAATCCCTTACCTGAAAAGTCAGAAAAAGCCCCTCAACATTCACAATCCTTGTGGCCCCTTCATCACTCCCTTTATTCTGCATTAAAGAACATTGAAATCATTCAGCCAACCTATATGTTAGCGACTTTCTGACCATACAGGGTAAGAAGCTGTAATGAGACATAGAATCATAGAGATTGATGGCACAGATGGAGGCCATTTGCCCTATTGTGTCTGTGTTGGCCGAAAAAGAGATATCCAGCCTTGTCTCACTTTCCAGCTCTTGCACAGCAAGTGCCTATCCTCTTTAAATGGGATGAGGCTTTTGGTCACCCTGTCAGGCAGTGAGTTCCATACTCCCAGCACCTCTGACTAAAAACAAATTCTCCTTGAATTCCCTATAATCCTTATGCTAAATCTGTGCTCCCTGGTTGTTAACCCCTCTGCAGTTAGTGGTGACCACTGCTGGCACTGCAGCTCCAGAGAAATGTGACATGGCAGTGGGAAGAGACTGGGCACCCCCCACCCGATGCCTCCCCCATCCCCATGCTATTTTGCTTCAACGTCCGCCAATTAAAGACAGTTGAGTAAGATTGGGGCAGGCCGGAGCCTGGCAGCCAGACTCTGGCACTCTGTGTGGGAGGAGCGGGCATGGAGTCACCCATCGCATGTGGTGGTGGGGCGCTCGATAGGCCTTGGAGCTCCTGGCAAGGATGGTTTTCTCTCTCTCCCCCCCCCCCCAATCCCCCCCAAGCCTGCTCCGAGACCACGATATTCACCCAGAAGTCTCCCACTGCGGTGGTGGACCCTTCCAATGTGGGCAAAATGCCTGCAGAGGAATTGAAAGTGGCTCATTTGAGCCCTCGGTGGATAGAGGAACTGCCAAGTTTCTCATCACTGACAATGTGACATGGCAGTGGGAAAGCATTGGGCACCCCTCCCGAAGCCTCCCTCTCCTCACCGCACCATTTTGCCAGCTCTCCCACCTCCCAGCCTGTGGCCAATGGGCTGGGAAAATTCAGCCCTACATCTAACAAGTTTAGAGAGTGATAAGGGTATCTGCCTGGTCTGGTTGCCATGGCGAAAGTCTCATGTGGCCTATTGATAATCTATAATGATGTAAAAGAAGGGGGCTTATCACAGAGTGACAGTGGGAAAGATTTCAAAGACACACAGGTCTCACTGGGAAAGTAATGTCTTCTTTCATCTCTGAAAAAGCCTATCACAGAAATGAAAAAGGTGGCAGAGCATACTGAGCACGCTCACTGATTTATCTATTGTGCGTCAGTTTTCATTCAATATACAAAGCCTCCAGCTCCTTGTCTTCTGAGAACTGGCAGCGTTAATGCGAGAAGAAAAATAACAGTGAGGTAAAATATCAATGTTCTATGACAACTAACAGACAGGTGTACATGGTGCTGAACCCCTCAATCCCTCCCAAAGTCATCTTGCAACCTGATATATTGCAGGAAGAATGACAGCATTATTTAAATAATTTATTGTATTAGCTTTAAGCGCCTGACACATATTCCGCTCAAAGTTACTCTGGCCGATTTGTGATTAGAGTCATGGGACTGGATTTCACAGAGGGTTGTGGAGTTGGGGGTGTGGGGGGGGAGAGGGGTATTGCTGCCCCCCCCCCCTCCACCGTTACAAGAATGGGTTAGCGGCTGATGCACCTAAAAGAAGCCCACCCTGCAGCCATAACACGCTGCAGGTGGGTTAAACAAGCCAAGAGTGAGACTTCTGCCCCAGAAGGAAGAAATCAGTTCGGACCAGTACTCTTGTTCCTCAGCTTTTACTGGCGTTCCATCTTAAGGTATACAAGGCCAGTTCGGACCAGTATTCTTAATTTCCAGTTTTTACTGTTTTCTTTCCCTTCTGGGTCAGGAGCTGCTGGCCAATCTGATTGGCCGGCTGCTTTAGCAGTCCGAGTGGCGTCAGAACTCAGTAAGTGGGTGCTGCTGGGACCACAAGCAGGTCCACGAGAAAGAGTGATGGCATCCGGAATGAGGTAAGTCCTGGGCTTTAAGAGCGGGAAGGGATCCTGCAACCTAGGGAGAGGGTCGTTGAGGGGGGGGGAGCGGGGTTGGTGGCGGTGGGAGGCTGGGTTTCGGAGGACGGCTGAGGAGGTTAGATCACAAAGGGTGTCCCCAGTGAACACAGCGTACCCCTCCCCCAAAGGGCAGTCCCCGTCTTCCTTCCCACCTTTTAGGCAGTGTACTCAAAAAGTGGCCTGCCCGCTCCTACCCTCTGCCCACACCAACCATACTATGGGGTAGGAAGCGTATTTTCCGGGGTCAATTGGCTTAGTAACAAGCTCAAGTGACCCTTTATTATTTATTTAAAAATGGTGGGCAGGCTGCTGATGTTGGCAAATGCCCACCCACTGTGTTATGGAGGCAGCTCAGGGTGTGGGTACTACCGCTCGTATTTTACATGCCCCACACGCCCCCAGCTGCTACCGAAGACCCACCTGGTGGGGGTGGGTGGGGTGTAAAATCCAGCCCATGGATTTGACTCTATAAAGACTGTTTCATTGCTCAGAATGAAGTTGCACCAAGAGCTTTCCTCTGAGTGTAGTGCAAAAGTTCTTGCAGAATTAATTTCTCTCAGTAATATTCATTATAGCTCACCCCAATATAACAGCTACATTTGAAAAGCCCACTCTTAGAAAGTAAACCCCGGTGAACTGTTAGGAGACATGGGAAGAGGAGCAGGCTTCAAGACTGTTCCAACATTTAATTTGAAGATAGATGGTCTATGTCTTAACTCCATTTACCCACTTTTGCTCCATATTCCTTGATATCCTTACCCAACAGCAATCTTTTGATCTCAGTTTTGAAAATGAGTGTTGACTCACCTTTTAGTGGGAGACAGTTTCATACTTCCAATGTTGGTGTGAAAATCTGCTTCTTGATTTCACTGGAAATGGGCCTAGCTCTAACTTTAACATTTCCCCAGCAATGGGAAACAGTCTTCTGTATCTACCCTTATCAAATCTATGATCACTTTAAATACCTGATTTGATCGCTCCTCGACTTTCTAAACTGAAGGGAATTACGGACCTAAGATTACTCAACCTTTTCTCATAACTTAACCCTTTAAGCCCTGGTATTATTTTGGTGAATATGTACTGTACCTCCTTTAAGGCCTATATATATCCTTCCTGCAATTTGGTGTTCAGAACTGAATTTCAGTTAGGGTCTGACCAAGGCACCATATAACTGAAGCATCACTTCCTCACTTTGGTATTTTAGTGTCCTTGAAATAAAGGCCAACTTTCCATTAACTTTTCTGATTACCTTTTGTGCCCATACACTGGTATTTAATAATTCTGGACACCAAAGTCTGAGCCCACAGCACAAAATTGGTACCTAGTGATGCAAGATCAGTTTAGAACCATGACCACAGACTCAGAATGCAAAGTAGTGCATGTTTCATTCCAACATATCACACTTGCAACTTGATTGACATAACTTCACCCCTTGCCCTCAATGCATCAACAAATTTGCAACTTTTCGAAAAGCCTTTATATTTGCGAGCAATGATTAATTACGTAAAACAGTCACTGAATTTCTAGTGCTCAGTTAAAAAAATGGACCAAGGTGAAAATCAGTTGATTCTGCGATGGCTATGTAGTATCCCTCAGGATACAGTATCTACCTGACTTCCTGCATTGATGCACCAGGTACAAAAGTAAACTGGTCCAGAAAATACACAAAACACAAGCAAGTATAGAATCTCTTGCATAAATGTGACAGTTCCAGTGCCACATACACCTGCACTGTGCTTGTGAGCATGCTGAAGACATGCGGAAAAACACTAATCCACATCCTCCACCAACACTGAAATCTTGTACAATGAAAAGTGTTTCATTCCCAAAATGGCGGCTTCTCCAATGGTTGAGTGAGTTTTTTTTAGTGAACAGCTGGTCCTTATAGTACTTCTTTGTTTCAATTTGGTGTGTTTTTGAGTCTCTCAATAGCCTCTATGTTTAATTTATTGAGGATAATATTGACTCTAATGAAAATAAAAATCATGAGGAATGTAGAATGGGTTGTCGGCTCATTATTCACCTTATTGCAGAGACAAAATAGCCTCCAGTTCCTCCAGCAGTCAACTCGGGAATTGAGTCAAGTGCAAGAAAGATGGCTCTCAGGGGTATTCATTTCATATGTCGCTTTGGAGATGAGATGGCTAGCCATTTAGATTTTCCAGGGGTCTCTGATTTACCCCGGGCACTGCTGCTAGCTACCTGGAGAACTTTGCCCTTTATATTTCCCGCTGGAGCCTGACACTCCACCCTCACTCTGCGACACCACTGTCCACCGTCATTGCAAAGCAAACTCCAGCATGGCAAGGTCACCGCTACCCACCCAGCCCAAAAAAGCCTCGGGTGGCTCTTGGAAAGGAAGAAGACCCAGGCACTCAGCGTGTTTCCTTTGTTGTTTTGCTGTAGCGCCTAAACTCGACTAGCCAAGAGGAAGGCTTAAAGTGAGCCCTCCGACAAGGCTGCCCTGTAAATGACAAATGAGATTTTGTAAGGGAAATCTAGTTATAGCTCTCCCTCTGAGTTTTTCCTCCTTTCCTTGAGAGTATCCAGTCACTGCTGGATGGCCTCCCCACTGTGACTGGCATTTTTGTGTCAGCTGAGGTGAAGTGTTGAAATTACTTCAGCTTTGCCTTCTGGGTTGTTGAAAGTCCAATGCACAATCATGTGCTGCCATCCCATGGTTCCTGACCTTCCAAAAAGACATTACTGTAACTACAAGAGCAGGTCAGAGGTCAGGTATTCTATTGTGAACGACTCACCTCCCGACTCCTCAAAGCCTTTCTACTGCCTACAAGGCACAAGTCAGGTGTGTGATGGAATACTCTCCACTTGCCTGGATGAGTGCAGCTCCCACAACACTCAAGAAGCTTAATACCGTCCGGGATATGCAGCCCGGTTGATTGGCACCTCATCCACCCCTTTAAATATTTGTTCTGTCCATCAGTGGTGCATAGTAGCAGCAGAATCACAGAATCAGAGTGCAGAAGAGGCCCTTCGGCCTACTGAGTCTGCACCGACACATGAGAAACACCTGACATACCTACCTAATCCGACTTACCAGCACTTGGCCCAGCAGTCAACTTACCAGCACTTGGCCCGGCAGTCAATTTATACCAGCATTTGGTATAGCAGTGTGTACAATCTACAAGATGCACTGAAGCAACTCACCAAGGCTCTTTTGACAGCAACTTCTAAACCTGCGACCTGTACCACCTGGAAGGACAAGGGCAGCAGCTGCGAGTTCTGCTCCAAGCCACACACCATCCTGACTCGGGACTATATCGCCATTCCTTCACTGTCGCTTGATCAAAATCCTGGCACCCCCCTCCCTAACAGCACTGTGGGGGCCAGCATTCTATGGCCCCAGCCCTCCGATGGGATACTGCGGTCCTGCCGAACTGAACGGGGATTTAAATGGCTCACTGCATCCAGCAGGGGGAGGCACACCACAGCGAGGCTGTAAAACCCTGGCCTGGGTGTACCTAGACCACATGGACTGCAGTGGCTCAAGAAGGCGGTTCACCACCACCTTCTCAAGGAATGGAAACCAGCGATGGACCATTATTGCTGGCTTTGCCACTGATGCTCACATCACATGAGCAAATTTTAAAAACTTGCCAAAGAACAACATCTCATAAAATGCTACCCATATAAGAATGGATGAGCTTCCTTTTTGGAAGGGCTGCAATGGAACTTAGCAACCCTGGGATGGAGAGAGGAAATTGTCCAGGGATGATGCTACTGATCACCCACCCATCCCCACCACACCCAGTCAGTCCTCCTCGGGTATGTGGGCATCAGAAAAGGCAGGGCCGGGTTCAGCTGTCGTCCACCAGCCTTTCCTCTGTAGGTCAAATAGCCCAAGCCCACGCATGTGTAGCAGCCAGTCAGGCAAGTTGCAGAGGTAGACTGCTACCAGGCTATCAAACCTTAGCATGGAGTCAACATCTTTAAGATGGAAGCGGAGCAAAATAATTGAAGAAGGAGAGATGTTTAGTGCCTATTTAACAGTAGATTTGATAGAACAAATTCAACTTCTCCTGATTTCCATGGGAACACTCGAGGGACTATTTCAATAAGCTGATTAGTGAAGAGAAACGAAGCAGAGTGACAGAAATTTAAATTGAAACCAACGTCAATCTTTAGAGCTCTGAATGTACATCTTACCAAAGTATTTGAGGATGTACTGTCTAAAAATGAGAATATTTTAAATTGGCTGTCACCCTCAGCTCTCCTTCCTAAAATTAAACAGAATTATCATTTGCCCTGTGTCCTTTCGTTCATTTCTGTCTCCTTGATGATTATTCTACCCTCCCCCTCACCACCACCCCCTCACCCCCCACCGCCGCCTTCACCCCTCCCACTTGTATTTCTTAAACCTAGTAAGTGGTGATAACACCTCCAGCAGAAAGGATTTGGATGAATTATTGAGCCCGAGAATGAGATGAGAAAGAGCTGAATTTTTTTATGGGTAGTGTAACATAAGGATGGACGGGCTTCCATGTTACTTCAACTCCGTGACACTGCCGGGTTCAGTGGGCTGAACTGTCCCTTCCACTGCAGTCAGTGGAAGGGGTACCTGGACGGGATTTAAAATGGGAGGCCTCATCCACCGCAGCCTGGTTTACATCTGGTGTCACAAGCGAGAATTCATCCCCATGGCTCCTCCCGAACAGAATCCTGTGTTGATGGCTGTATCTTTTTACAAGGCTAAAACTGAGAGATTATAACTGTGAGGAAATACTGGGCAGGCTGTGGATCCTTTCCCTAGAAAGGAAATGCCTGAGGCATCACCTGAGCGAGGTGATTTAAGATTGTGAAAGGGGTCTGCCAGGGGAGATGTGGAGAAAATGTGGTAAGTCCAGAAAGTAAAGGTCATGAATATAAGATAGTAACTAATAAATCCAATAGGGAATTCAGGAGGAATTTCTTTATCCAGGGTACATAAGAACTCAAGAAATAGGAGTAGAAGCCACATAGCCCGTTGAGCCTGCTCCACCATTCAATATGATCATGGCTGATCTTTGTTTTCAACTTTGCTTTCCCACCCACTCCCTATTTCCCTTGATTCCCTGAGAGATCAAAAATCTGTCTGTCTTAGCCTTAAATATATTCACCGAAGGAGCTTCCACAACCTCAGAGGTAGAAAATTCCAAAGATTCTGTGCTGTAATTTGTATGTAATTCTATGTAACCCATACTAATATTAATTCAGTTCCATCAGATTGCCAGGCTTAGTGCTTACTTCCTGTGTTACTGACTGTATCTTCAGCAATGTCTATTCAGTTGGCCTGCTCAATAACTCCTATCAGCCAGTGTCCTGGCCGTAGTGCTCCCTGCTGATTAAGGAGAAGAATTTCCTTGAGGTTCCCGCTCATGAGCACTATGTATGACCCAGAGGGGAAAGGTGTATGTGTGGGTATGTCCATCAGGGAAGGGAAAGATCGGGCTCAGCTATGACACGCATCACAGTCAAAAGGATAGGCAATGGTTAATATCTCTGTTATCCATAATGATTTTTGTTGTTGGCAAAACCATTCCCCAGATGAGATAGTACCTTCAAGAAAAGACAGAAGGAAACTGAAGAGCAAAATAAAAAGAGTTCAAAATAGGGACGTGTGAACATTGCCATGGCCAATATGGCCAAGGTTTCTCTTCAATAGGAATCACATATTACAGCAAAATGAACTGTTCTATTGGAATAAAACACAAATTATCTTTTGGTGTGGATCCCGAGGGCTGACATTTTGCATCCATTCTGTTTGCAGACGGAACTCCCAAAGTGATCTCGTCTTTCAGCGAAAAGGTCGTGAGTCCCAATGAGCCCATTTCGCTAATGTGCAACGTGAAAGGAACCCCATCGCCCACCATCACCTGGACGCTGGACGACGACTCGATCTCAAGAGATGGGAGCCACCGCTTCAGCCAGTACATCACAACCGAGGGCAATATGGTCAGCCACCTAAATGTCACCAACACTCAGGTCCGGGATGGGGGAGTCTATCGGTGTTTGGCCAATAACTCTGCCGGAGTCGCCATGTATCAGGCTCGAATAAACGTAAGAGGTGCTTGTCAAATTAGCTCCTCAGAACACATAGTTCATTTCATTAGGATTGTAAAATCCATGCATTCTTAAGTTCTGTTTTTGAATTTTAAAATGGTCCTTTTGTCGTTGTTTATTTTGCAGATAATTGCCTTTCTCTCACTGTTACCATTCTTTCTTTTTTTTCTCCTTCCGCCCTCTCCTGTTGCCCTGGCTATTCTGATTTCCTTCATTTTCAGGCCTTCACAGGAATGATTTTCCATCACCGTGTGAGCTCACGCCTCTCATAGGCCCCATTCATGTGACGCCACAGTGTGCCAAATAATCCGTCCAATATTTGTTCCCAAGGATTCTCTTGGCACCTGTCTCCTCATCTCTGGCCATTGTTCTTTTATTTCCCTAGTCAAACTGTTTTCAGTCAAGTCAAGTCAACATATGTTGATGCGTTGGACCATCCTGAAGTAACACCAGTATTGCACCTGGATCTCATGACTTTACTTGACTCTTCAAGCCAAATAATTCCATGTGGGCTATTCATTAGTTGACCGTATGTGAATCAACGCTGTTTTCCTAAGCTGCCTATTGTTCTTTTTCATTATTATTATTTTCGAATCAGATTAATTTCTGTCATCTCGTATCATCATAATGACACCGCTCCTGTTTTATAATTTGTGAGCAATTTGCTCCTGCAAACGCGGCACCAAAGTTATTCCAGGGACAATTCAGGCAACGACACAAGGAATCCTCCAGCTCGTTCATATAAATAGGGCTACTGTCATATGACAGAGCAGCCATTCTCCAGCTTCCAGAGCAGGAGTTTAGAGGTGAATCTCCTCTGGGATTTTTGTAGCAAGAATTATCCTTTGCCAAAAAGAAAATCGCATGAGGCTCCCTGGGGCGAAATTAAAATAATTGCAATTTAAACTCATTTTGGAGTCACAATGATTGTCGTTTATCATACAAGAGGACTGCTAACAAAGAAGTCTGCCATCAAAGAGACCTAGATAGGCAGTGTGCTGATATATTTCTCTTCATTCTTTCACGGGCCGTGGGCATCACTGACAAGGCCAGCATTTGTTGCCCATCCCTTATTGCCCTTGAGTTGAGTGGGCTTAAGGCCATTTCAGAGGGCAGTTAAGCATCAACCACATATAACAATGAGTCATGCCTTTGAGGGTGATCAAATGATGTTTTGTGTCCATCATTGTGTCCACCATAGTTCCTGGCCAAAGACATGTTGAATTGTTGGAGAGGAAGGGAGAGAAAGAAGCTAACTCTAGCTCTGCTCAACCACTGCCTAGAGGTATTGACAGATATCTGGGACCTATTTGCCTCACTGCACACTTTTAATTGGCAGTAGCCTAGTTAACAGAAAGCCCAGTTGCCTGTCTCCATTGATTGTCTGCGATAGTAATATCCCCTGATCTTAAAGCAATCAAGAGCATCACAGCCGTGGAATCGAGGGTATAACAATATGACATCAGATTCATGGAGCTAGTTTTATTAAGGTAAATGGTGGGACGGGGTTGTTGGGTCCCACTTTAAATCGTGAAGATTGGCAGCCAGGTTAATAGTGAGAGGGAAAAGTGGCTGCATGAACAAATAAAAATCCCAATGTTAAAGGGGGAGAATTTTCCCCCCCGTCGGGAAGGTTGTGCAGAGGTGGGCAAGGCAGGGGCGGGTACAGACCCAATCGGTGCCCTCGATTGAGTCCGCTCTGCCATTTTACGTGGGTGGTTCAATTAAGCGCTGTGCGCTCCCTGTGCGGTGGTGGGGGGGAGGGGGCTGGGGGGGGGCATGGTGGGTGGGGTTTCCCTGAGTTGGGGCCTGCGCACTTTCGCGCACAAAATCTCCCTGAGGCACAGAAAAGAAAAAAATTTAAGACCTGTCCCCTCATATGACAGGGTCGCATGAGCTGGGACATGTCAAACAATTTTTATAAAAATTTCTATTCAATTTATGAACACTTCATGAAAACGCCCACGGATGAGGTTCCATGAAAATTGCGAAGGCCGCCTGAGCTCTTCGCCTGCCCCCTGCCAACCTTAAGGTTGGACGGGCAGCCCTGTTAATTATTTTAATTACTATTTAAATGGCCTTAATAGGCCTTTGACAGTTTGGCGGACGCGCAGCCAAGTCAGCTGCACGCCCGCCAAACTGAAAATCTAAATGATGCGTGGTGGCATCAGGCAGGACACCCGCCCAATGTCACCGCGCGTCATTTTATGCATCGGCGGGCAGGCCCCGCCCCCGTTCACTGACCTGAAAATTCTGGCCAAAAAATGTACTTAGCCAAGAACAGAATTAAAGAGGTGAGAAAATAAGAGTTGTATTAAAAAAAAACATTTCTAGAAAGGCACCATTGTGTTGTTATTGGACATTTATCATTTATGAACATAGTTTTTATAATAAAAATACGGAAAATTTACCTTTAACATGTTCGGGAAGATTAGGCTTGTTCATTCATTCTCTGAACCTTATCTCGTAATCAAATGAATGTAAGCTATCAGATATTTTTATTAATGTTTTTAAAGTTGCATTTCTTTAAAAAAAAAATTTGTTCTGTCTTTTACAGTTTCCATTGTTCCTATTTTTTTTTGTTTTCTTGTATTTCTGATAGGACCTGCCAGTATACGGTCAATGAAAAATATCACGGCTATAGCAGGTCGTGATACCTATATTCATTGTCGGGTGATTGGCTATCCATACTATTCGATCAAGTGGTACAAGAATTCCAATCTCCTGCCCTTTAATCACCGCCAGGTGGCATATGGGAACAATGGGACCTTAAAGCTCTCTGATGTACAGAAAGACGTGGATGAGGGAGAGTACATCTGCAATGTGCTTGTCCAGCCTCAGCTGTCTACCAGTCAGAGTGTTTATGTAGCTGTCAAAGGTAAGGACAAGTTTGGAGAGAGAAAGACACCGTACAGTAAAAGACTAGCAATAACTTCCAGGTTGCATCAGCAGCTGATGTTGGCCAAGCGATATGTATTGTTGGGCAGTGATGCAGCAGAGTAACTGGGACTAGGGAGGGTGTGGGACATATCTGACTGGCAAGCAATCACCTTTGCTGTTGACATAGATTGTGTTCAGTTGGGAGGTATGGGTTGGGAGGATACAGAATGGAAAGGGGGAGCTTTTGGGGAAATGGTAGCCAGTGGAAGGCAAAATGAGGAATTTTGCATCTGCTAGTACAGCACTCTGGATCAATTGAACCATCCAGCACAAAATGGAATGTCTATTACCCTGCTGTTCTGGTTTACACTATGTTAAAAAAACATTTGTAAACCTCCTACTGGGAGTGAATTAAGAACAAGATAAGGTTTACTCCTCAATGAACTGTTTCCTCATAGCTGTTTACTCATAGAAACTTATAATTTCATATCACTTGTCTCACCATCTATCCTTTCCGCTTTATTAAAACATAAGTTTTAGGGACAGTTCAATGGCAGTAACTTTAATAAGCCTATCCTTTTAATCAATCAATCCTGTTAATCTGTCTTTATCTGTCAGTGTTCTTTTTGGTCAGTGCTTCTTTGAATTGTCCCCTCTTCAGCCTGCTGAGCTCCAGATCTCCTATGCTACACTCTTTTCTTCCTCCCTGCATCCCCACCATACTGAAAGCAAGAGCAACACAGGTTTCTACACTGTTTAATCCTTTGCAGAACCAGAAAACTGCAGAATTCCTCACCTCCTTCAACCTTTCTTTCCCTCAGCATTCATCAGGCTTTTAAATTAGAATTTTGCTGTCAATTTCTCAATCCTTCTGGATTTACCTGGGATTTCATTTCTTCAATCATGATTGTTTCCTGCACAAATGGACTTGCTCCCCTCATCCTGGTTTCCTAATTAAAAAATAAACCTGTTCTTATGGTGATTACTACTTGACAAAATGTCACAAAATGTCCTCCTCTCTCCGTTATGTTCGTTCCATGCCTAGCTGTCACAAACTCACTTATTTGAGCTTTGCAATAAGTAGGTTCTGCAATTTTCATAGTCCTTGGAGCTGAGCCCAGGAATCCTCTTAACTGCTCAACTCAGCAACTTCACAAAATGTTGTATTCATTCTACAAATAGAGAGAGCAGAATGCAGCACGATCATTTCGAATTCAGTCTAATCACCTCAGCGGAGCATCGTCTTCGCAAAAAAAAGGCCAACTTTTCTTTAGCTGGGCAGGAAGCAAGTCAGAAGAATGAACAGATATTCATACAAAAGCTAAACACCGCGGATACTGGGAATCTGAAATAAAAACAGAAAATGTTGGAAATACTCGGCAGGTCACTGAGCATCTGTGGAGAGACTTGTCAACTCCCTTATTCTCTCCACAGTTGCTGCCTAACCTGCTGAGTATTTCCAGCATTTTCTTTTCTTATGCCAGATATTTCTTGAAGCCTTAAAGTTACTCACGTTGGTATGATGATAGGTTTTTAGATGTCAACTGTTTTGAGCGTTGGCAAAACTTTTTCCTACATAATTTGTATTTTGGGAAGAAATAAACAACATGAGTTACCTCAGCTTCATTAATTGACCCTTTTCATGATTCAGTCAGGGTAACCTGACTTCAGATAGTTTAGGACCTTTCGGTTCAATAAGACCTTTCGGTTCAATAAGCTCTTTTATTTTTGCTGGATTGGTCTCCACCTATTGGCCTTTCACCTTATTTAATAGTGTCTTGAACTTATTTACACTGCCCACTTCTTTTATTGGGGCACAATGGGTGGCATTCCTGCCTCTGAGTCAGAAGCTCAGGTTCGAGTTCCACTCGAACTTGATTGGTGGCCAAGGAAAGTGCATTCATACCGCAGCCAAACAGGTTGATATCAACCTGCAGGTCTTTCCAACACACACCGATGACAGGTTGTAAGAGCGGGAGAGAATCCTGGTCAGCCATTTGATAGAAAAAAAGTTGGAGCATTGGAAGCAGGTCAGAGGAGGTTTACCAGACTAATACCCGGAATGGGCGGGTAGTCTTATGAGGAAAGGTTGGTCAAGCTAGGCTTCTATCCACTGGAGCTTAGAAGAGTAAGAGACTTGACTGAAATGTATAAGGTCCTGAGGGGACTTGACAAGGTGGATGTGGAGAGGATGTTTCCTCTTGTGGGAGAATCTAGAACCAGGGGTCACTCTTTAAAAATATGGGGTCGCTCATTTAAAATGGAGATGAGTTGAAATTTTTTCTCTCAGAGGGTCATGAGTCTTTGGAACTCTTTTTCTGAAAAGGCGGTGGAAGCAGAGTCTTTGAATATTTTGAAGGCAGAGGTGGATAGATTCTTGGTAAGCAAGGAGGTGACAGTTTATCGGGGGTAGGTGGGATGCAGATTTGAGGTTACTATCAGATCAGCCATGATCTTATTGAATGGCCTACTCCTGCTCTTTGCTTGTATGTTTGTATCCATAGCTCCAGACTAAAATATGTAAGTAAAAGTGCGTGTTGCCACAGCGACTTGGACTCTCCGAGTGACCTGCAACACACCACCACTACTTCTCAATGCCCTCATTTTTAACAAGTGTGCACCAATATTTGATACTAGAAAGTACAATAGTTTAGATGTCTCTTGTTCATTTGGTTAGTAATCTAGAAGGTTCAATTAACTCAAAGTCCCCTTTCCAAAGAAAAGCTCAATTTCCTTCAACTTTACTCATAATTCCTCATATCTGTTATTGTTTTAGTTGCTTGCCTCCGTTTCCTCTTCCATATAGAATTGCACTTTCGCTGTTGCAGAATAAGGACATTTAAAGTCATTTGAAATTGGACTGAAAACATGGGCTGGATTTTGTGGGGGCTGTAGGGTGCGGGGGTTGGTAGTGTACTGCTCGCCTCCCCAGAAGAAAAGTCAGTTCCAAACCGACCAGCTTTGGACAAAGCCACCCCACAGCCATAACATGCTCTGGTTGCCCTTAAAAAGATGAGGGTCTGACTTCTGACCCTCAGTCGGAGGAAGCCCCACCTTTGAGAGCTGCTGGACAATCTGTTTGGCTTGGCAGCTCTTGCAGTCCCAGCTGCACCCACAACCCCTCTTCTGGAGCTGCTGGGACGGCAAGGAGGCCCCTGGATGAAGAGGACATAGCCACCGCCACTGGAGAGAGTTAAGTCATGGGTTTTGGATGGGGAGGGATTGGGAAGCCTAGGGAGTGGTATGAGGTGGGTGGAAACCAGGCAAGGAGTTGGTGGAGGAAATGCCCCCAGTGTGCACAGGGCACCCCCGAATTATGTTTTTTTTATTCATTCATGGGATGTGGGCGTCATTGGCAAGGCCAGCATTTCTTACCCATCCCTAATTGCCCTTGTTCAGAGGGCATTTAAGAGTCAACTATATTGCTGTGGGTCTGGAGTCACATGGAGGCCAGACCAGGTAAGGGCAGCAGATTTCCTTCCCTAAAGGGGCGTTAGTGAACCAGATGGGTTTTTACAACAATCAGCAATGGTTTCGAGGTCATCATCAGACTTCTTAATTCCAAATTTTTTAAATTGAGTTCAAATTTCACCATCTGCCGTGGTGGGATTTGAACCCCGGCCCACAGAGCATTATCCTGGGATTCTGGATTTCTAGTCCAGTGACAATACCACCACCTCCGCCGGAAACACGTCTGGCCCCATGTTTACAAGCAAAGTACTAAACCTAATATGTGGTCTTCACAATCATCTAAAAGTTATAAGCAGTGAACTAAAGTGTAAAGTCAGAAGTGCAAAATTAACAGTAAGGCTTTCTTACTAGAAGCAGTTTATTTTTGTCATGTCTGTTTATTTGAATTAACCCCCTACTAAAGACATTCATGAGCTCTTTTGAAAAGAGCTAGTTAAATATCCAATGTATGTAAGAGCAAATCAAAATGATTGATCCCTGTTTGGAACAGAAGCCGCTGAGATTGTGGACATATTCAGGGCAAACGGTAACTGTTCAATAATGTCAGCTTGGCTTTATTAGTGCTGTTAGCTCTGGGTCAGAAAGATAAAAATTCAAGCCTCACTCCTCTAACCTAGGCTGACCCTTCTATGCAGCACTGAGGGAGTGCTGAGCTGTCTGAGTTTCTGATCATTCCAGCTTCTCCAAGTTTGACCCATCTGCTAGTACTCTGGCTTTGGGTCAAATCAATATGGACTTAAACATCATCCCAGGGCTCAAGTCCTTAAATTGAGTAACGCCTCAGTGCAGTGTTGAAGAAGTTTTGCAGTATTTGAGTGTCAGGCTCTTTGGACAAAGGATAACTTAAAATTGTGATCAAAAGGCTGTTGAAATGGTCACTTTAGGCCTGGAATTTACCTGGAGACCGTTCACAATCTTGGTGTCGTATTTGACCTGGAGATGAGCTTATGACTACATATCTGTGTTCTCATTAAGACTGCTTATTTCTACCTCCGTTGCAACAACAGACTCTGCCCTTTCCTCAACTCAGCTGCTGTTCAAACTCTCATTTGGACTATTCCAGTGCACTTATGGGCCTCCAATCTTTCTCAGTCTATAAACTTGAGCTCATCCAAACTTCTGTTGCCCATATCCTAACTTGCAACATTACTATTCACCTATCATCTCCTAAAAAACCTATCTAGCATAACATCCTACTGTCTCACACGGTAAGTAGCTCACATCAATCCAGAACATGGTGGCCACAAATTTCCTCAAACCTGCCCCAGCAAAACCACTATAACTTCTTCAAAAGTACATTAAGAGGTTTCTTCCACATTTCTTTTGCAGTTACAGTAGCGCATTTTATCCCTGACATCTACTGATTGCCTCTCCAATGATATCCTTGCCATCATTAGGAACATGTCACATTCAGGGGCAAACCAGGGTCCTATTTCTCAGCAGTCAGTAGCTGCTGCTAAGCAAATTTTGTGGGCCGTTGGATTGCCCAGATAACCGCATTGGTTGTTACGTTGAATTTGATGAAGCATAGCCGCCTTCAGAAAGCAAAATTCTTATCCATGGACACGTTTACTTGGGCAATGTGTTAACTAATTTTTTTCTGTCAGTCCCACCTTTTATCCAGCCTTTTGAATTCCCAAGATTCTCCATTGGACAACGAGTGTTCATCCCCTGTGTGGTCATCTCAGGCGACTTGCCTATCAGAATCACTTGGCAGAAGGATGGTCGTCCAATCCCTGCGAGCCTAGGAGTTACCATTGACAAAATTGACTTCACCAGCTCTTTGAGGATTTCCAACCTCTCGCTGATGCACAACGGGAACTATACATGTATCGCCAGCAACGACGCAGCGGCTGTGGAACACCAGAGCCAGCTGATTGTTCGAGGTAATGTGCAATACTGCAACTCTACAACAAAAGGCTCCAACTAGAGGTCAATGACAGTAACCTTGCCGATATTCTAACATGCGTTGAATAGCAGGACGACTGTGAAAGAGGTTGGCAAACAAACTGCAGGGTGCACCAAAGGGCAAGTGTTGTGAGGTTACCTGCAGTGGGTCTTCTCACATTAGTATACTCCAGCCTTGTGCAAGGATGAGATTAAATTTATGCAGCATGGATTCTTGAACCAAGCCCCATCTTCTCCAATCTTTCCACATAACTGAAGACCCTCAGTCCTGGAATCATCCTTGTGAATTTTTTCCGCGCCCTCCCTAAAGCCTTCACATCCTTCCTAAAGTGCGGTGCCCAGAACTAGATGCAATGGCAGGATTTCTGGGCCCCACCACGGTCAGGAATAAAGGGTAACGGGTCTCAAAAATACCGGCGCCTGCTGGCTTGCCAGTTTCCTGACACCTTTCCCAGAACTGGTCATGTAAGGGGAGGTGAGTTCAGGGCCCACAAAGAGCCTTGTTAATGTTAGGTAATGGAAGCCAACTGGGATTTTCTGTTGGGCTTCTGGTTTCCAGAAGTGATGTTGCGGGGGCAGTTCAACTGCCTGGAGACATCACCTAGTGGCAGGCTGGAGGGTCAGCACTCCACAAAGGCCTCTAGGCTCTCCCTGCCTGCCTGGGTTTAGGTGTAGCCAAAGGCTGTCCCATAAAGGGATTCCCCACCCCCAGCACCCCACCCCCACAGTGGTAACCTGGCTGATTTTTCTATTTTTTTAATTAAAAGTTTAAGAAGTTGCTGAGAGGAGCCTACATGTTGAAGGGCCCTCTCAGTTATTTATGCCTCATAGCACCCGGGTGCTTCAGTCAAGCTGGGAAGCGTCTGATTGGCCCTCCAGGGAACCTGTCTCCATGACAGTTAAAGGGGCATCCTGATGATAATCCCAACAAGTGACTACCTCCTCCCTCACCATCCATTCCCTCCCCACCATCTCCCCGGCAGCATATTTGCGACCTGGAAACAGACTCCCGCCGTCAAGGTGAAAATTTAGTATAATACTCCAGCCGAGGCTAAACTAATGTTTTATAAAAGTTCATCATAACTTCCTTGCTTTTGTACTCTATGCCTCTGTTTGTAAAGTACAGTATCCCTGCCTGATTAACCTCTTTCTCAACCTGCCCTGCCACCTTCAACAATTTGTGTACATCTACCCCCAGGTTTCTCAGTTCCTGTACCCTCTTTAGAACTGCACCCTTAGTTTTATATCTCCCCTCTTCTTTCTTCTGACCAGAATGCATCACTTCACACTTTGCTGCATTGAATTCCATCTGCCATGTGTCCACCCATACTACCTGTGTCCCCTTGAAGCCTAACACTATCCTCCTCACAGTTCACAATAATTCCAAGGTTGTGTCATCTGCAAAGTTTGAAATTTTGCCCTGTACACCCAGGTCGAGGTCATTAGCATATATGAAGAAAAGCAACGATCCTAACCCTGACCCCTAAGGAACCTCCCCATATACCTTCCTCCAAGCTGAAAAACAACCATTCACCACTACTCCTTCTTTCCTGTCACGCTGCTGAATTCATATCCATACTGCCGCTGTCCCTGCTTTCCCATGGGCTTCAGATTTGCCAGCAAACGGATTATATGGCACTTTATCAAGTGCCTTTTGGACGTCCATGTACATCACATCAAGAACGGTACCCTATCAACCCTCTGTGACCTGATCACTGCCACACTGGCTGCATGTTTGATCAAAAATTCAGTTGGACTCAGGATTTGTCATTATCAGTGAAGCAAACTCATAGGGCGGAATTTTACACCGGGGGATTTTATGGTCGCGCCAAAGTCAATAGACATTTGAATGACTTGTCACATTTTATGACCCCACCCCCATCGTGACAGGGCTGTAAAATTCCATCCATAGCCTCCTTCTCTGCTGTATGATGCTATGATATAATTTTTGGGCTTCCCAAAAGAATGTAGAAGCAGCTGATTTCAGTTATGCCAGCAAAGGGGGTGGGGGTTGGTGGGTTTTACTCCGAATCGCTTGCCGATGCTCCCTTACAGAAAATGTGTATCCGCTCAGATGAAGCAGCAATGGAATGTCAGTGATCATGGAAACACACCCCAGCATGAGACAGTAGAACAAAGCTACCCCCAACTGAGAAGCATATGACTTCATTTTGTCACGGAGAATTGCCCGAGTTAGGAATTTCCATTTGGTGGATGTAATTCTGGTTTTAACCGCTATTTTTGATGTGTGCTTTTTTCAGTTCCTCCCCGGTTTGTGGTACAGCCCACTGACCAGGATGGTATTTATGGGAAATCTGTCATACTGAACTGCTCTGCTGAGGGTTACCCGGTTCCGACCATTGTGTGGAAATACTCCAAAGGTATCATTTCAAACTTAGCCTCAAAGTTAATTATCCTGATTGTTGGAATGCTGTCGGTGAAAATGTTAATCTATGGGATCACATTTGATGGCAAAAGATTAAAGGTTGGGATAGGAGGGTGTACTGAATTATGCTGCCTTTGAGCTGGATCGCTTGTATACATTTGTAACGATCTGATGAGGAGCCGCTGAAGTTTAAAGAAGAAATCCGGTCAGAACTATGCCACAAAGATCTCACGATTTTTAACAAAAACAGACTTCATTTCATACATAAAGCGAAATTAAACAAAGTAAGCACTATTAACTTAACACTATAGCTTATAGAGACTTATGATATAAACTCAGTTCTACTTTCTATTCCCCCCCTCTCAACCCCGCACCCACCCCCCGCAAGAGTTATCTTATCTTACAAAATCCTTAAAGTTTATTCATATTTCTGGGGCCAACCCAAAAGGTTTATCCCAAATCTCTGGAAGTCACTCTGATTTCTCTTCAGTGTTCCAGCTATTTGCCAAGGTACAAGATTTCATGGGGGTCCTTCCATTAGCTTTTGGCTAACCGACCCTCCAATTTCTTTACCAACCTCTCAGCTATAGATTCCATAGCTCTGGCCAAAGCTTAGAACATCAGAAAACACCCCTGGTTTCCAATAGCCCGCTGCTTTGGTTTCAAACTATAACCAAACTGATTATTTTCAGAAGTCCAACTGCAACAAGGTTTATTGAGGATTACAATAGATTTCACCCTTTAGCTTCAAGCTAAAAAATCTTCCAGTCATTTTTTCCAGCTTTCTCTTACATGAATACTAGCTCACAATCACAGGCTGTGTCATGGATGATAGATCTATCATATAGTTTACTTCAGGTGTCAGGGGCAGGGCAAGGAGGCGATGGTGTAGTGGTATTATTGCTGGCCTAGTAATCCAGAGACCCAGGGAAATCCTCTGGGGACCTGGGTTTGAATCCCACCACAGCAGATTGTGGAAGTTGAATTCAATAAAAACCTGGAATTAAAAGTCCATTAAACCTTTGTCAATTGCCATAAAAATCCATCTGGTTCACTAATGCCCTTTAGGGAAGGATATCTAATGTCCTTAACTGGTCTGGCCTACATGAGACCCCAGACACACACAGCAATGAGGTTGACTCTTAATTGCCCTCTGAAATGGCCCAGCATGCCATTCAGTTGTATCAAACTCTTACAAAGCCTCAATAAAGGAATGAGACTGGACAGACCACCCAGCATCAACATAGGCACCGGAAACGACAATGGCAAACTCAGCCCTGTCGACCCTGCAAAGTCCTCCTTACTAACATCTGGGGGCTAGTGCCAAAATTGGGAGAGCTGTCTCACAGACTAGTAATGCCACAGCCTGACATAGTCATATTCACAGAATTGTACAGATAATGTCCTAGACACCACCATCACCATCCCTGGGTATGTCCTGTCCCACCGCCAGGTGGCACAATGGTAGACACTCAGGAGGGAGTTGCCCTGGGAGACCTCAACTTCAACTCTGGACCTCATGGCACCAGGTCAAACATGGGCAAGGAAACCTCCTGCTTGTTACCATGTACCGCCCTCCCTCAGCTGATGAATCAGTGCTCCTCCATGTTGAACACTACTTGGAGGAAGCATTAAGGGTGGCAAGGACACATAATGTACTCTGGGTGGGGGACTTCAATGTCCATCACCAAGAGTGGCTCAGTAGCACCACTACTGACTGAGTCCTAAAGGACTTGGTCTGTGGTAGGTGGCGAGGAAACCAACAAGAGGGAAAACCATACTTGACCTCATCCTCACCATACTGCCTGCTGCAGATGCATCTGTCCATGCCAGTATCAGTATGAGTGACCACCTCACAGTCATTGTGGAGACGAAGTTCTGCCTTCACATTGAGGATACCCTCCATTGTGTTGTGTGGCACTACCACCATGTTAAATAGGATTGACTTCAAACAGATCTAGCAACTCAAGACTGGGCAGCCATGAGGTGCTTTGGGCCATCAGCAGCAGCAGGATTGTACTCAAACACAATCTGTAACCTCAAGGCCCTCAAACCTCCTCTCTACCATTACCATCAAGTCAGGGGATCAACCCTGGTTCAGTGAAGAGTGCAGGAGTAGCACCAGGCATACCTAAAAATGAGGTGTCAACCTGGTGAAGCTATAACACAGGACAGCTTGCATGCCAAACAGCATAAGCAGCAAGTGATAGACAGAGCTAAGCATTCCCACAACCAATGGATCAGACCTAAGCTCTGCAGTCGTGCATGGTGGTGGGCAATTAAACAACTCGCTGGGGGAAGAAGCTCCACAAATATCTCCCTCTGCAATGATAGGGGAGCCCAGCACATCTGTGCAAAAGATAAGGCTTTAATCAAGATTTGCATCAATCTTCAGCCAGAAGTGCCGAGTGGATGATCCATCTTGGCCTCCTCTGGAGGTCCCCAGCATCACAGATGTCAGTCTTCAGCCAATTCGATTCACTCCACATGATACGAAGAAATGGCTGAAGGCACTGGATACTGCAAAGGCTATGGGCCCTGACAATATTCCAGCAATAGTACTGAAGACTTGTGCTCCAGAACTTTCTGTGCCCCTAGTCAAGCTGTTCCAGAACAGCTGCAACACTGGCATCTACCCAGCTATGTGGAAAATTGCCCAAGTATGTCCTGTACGCAAAAAAAAGGACAAATCCAACCCGGCCAATTACAAACCCCATCAGTCTAATCCCCATCATCAGTAAAGTAATGGAAGGGGGTCTTCAACAGTGCTATCAAGTGGCACTTGCTTAGTAATTACCTGCTCATTGTCACCCAGTTTGGATTCTACCAGGGCCACTCAGCTCATGACCTCATTACAGCCTTGGTTCAAACATGAACAGAAGAGCTGAACTCCCGAGGTGAGGTGAGAGTGACTGCTCTTGACATCAAGGCCACATTTGACTGAGTGTGACATCAAGGAGCTTTAGAAAAACTGGATTCAATGGTAATCAGGGGGAAAGCCCTCCACTGGTTGGAGTCATACCTAGCACAAAGGAAGATGATTGTGGTTGCTTCAGGACATCACTGCAGGAGTTCTTCAGAGGTAGTGTCCTAGGCTCAACCATCTTCAGCTGCTTCATCAATGACCTCCCGTCCATCATAAGGTCAGAAGTGGAGACGTTCGCTGATGATTGCACAATGTTCAGCACCATTTGTGACTCCTCTGTTACTGAAGTAGTCCATGTCCAAATGCAGCAAGACTTGTACAATATCCAGGCTTGGGCTGACAAGTGGCAAGTAACATTTGCACTACACGAGTGTCAGGCCATGACCATGTCCAACAAGAGAGAATCTAACCATCGTCCCTTGACATTCAATGGCATTACCATCATGGAATGCCCCACTATCAACATCCTGGGGTTGCCATTGACCAGAAACTGAACTGACTAGCCATCTAAATACTGTGGCTACAAGAACAGATTGGAGCTTGAGAATCTTGCAACAAGTAAGTCACCTCCTGACTCCCCAAAGCCTGTCCACCATCTACAAGGAAAAAGTCAGGAGTGTGATGGAATACTCTCCACTTGTCTGGATGAGTGCAGCTCCAACAACACTCAAGAAGCTTGACACCGTGAAGGACAAAGCACCCCACTTGATTGGCACCACATCCACAAACATTCACTCCCTCCACCACTGACGAAGAATGGCAGCAGTGTGTACATCTACAAGATGCACTGCAGGAATTCACCAACGCTCCTTTGACAGCACCTTCCAAACCCACGACCACTACCATCTAGAAGGACAAGGGCAGCAGATAGATGGGAACACCACACCTAGAAACTCCCCTCCAAGTCACTCACCACCCTGACTTGGAAATATATCACCATTCTTTCACTGTTGCTGGGTCAAAATCCTGAAACTCCCTTCCTAACAGCACTGTGGGTGTACCTACACCACATGGACTGCAGCGGTTCAAGAAGTTAGCTCACCACCACCTTCTCAAGGGCAATTAGAGATGGGCAATAAATGCTGGCCCAGCCAGTGAAGCACACTTCCTGTGAATGAATGAAAAAAATGTCTGTCTTTATCTCTCGACTTCAAAGGAGCTACAAGTTGCATAAGCTGACACAGCTCTTAGCTGCTTTTCCAAACATCAACCAGTCTTGCCTACTGGCTATGTCTTAGCTGAATTAACAGAGATAAAACATTGCATTTCTACCTGACAACTGGCCGTGTGTGTTACATTGCCATCTCCATGTCAATATAACACAGACAGCCAGTTCTCTCACAGAATCATATGCAGAATATCACAGTGCAGGCGAGGCCTTTCGGCCCATCGAATCTGCACCAACACGAGAGAAACAACTGATATACCTACCTAATCCCATTTACCAGCACTTGGCCCATAACCTTGAATGTTATGACATGCCAAGTGCTCATCCAGGTACTTTTTTAAGGTGTGAGGCAACCTGCCTCCAACACCCTCCCAGGCAGCGCATTCCAGACCATCACCACCCTCTGGGTAAAAAAGTTTTTCCTCACATTCCCCCTAAACCTCCTGCCCCTCACCTTGAATTTATGTCCCCTCGTGATTGACCCTTCAACTAAGGGGAACAGCTGCTCCCTATCCACCATGTCCATGCCCCTCATAATCTTGTACACCTCGATCAGGTCGCCACTCAGTCTTCTCTGCTCCAATGAAAACAACCCAAGTCTATCCAACCTCTCTTCATAACTTAAATGTTTCATCCCAGGCAACATTCTGGTGAATCTCCTCTGCACCCCCTCCAGCGCAATCACATCCTTCCTATAATGTGGCGACCAGAACTGCACACACTACTCCAGCTGTGGCCTCACCAGGGTTCTCTACAACTCCAACATGACCTCCCTACTTTTGTAATCTATGCCTCGATTGATAAAGGCAAGTGTTCCAAATGCCTTTTTCACCACCCCACTAACATGACCCTCTGCCTTCAGAGATCTATTGATGGGTAGAAATGCAAATTAACTACCTTTTACTTCCAAAGCTTTCCTTAATTCTGGGAAACCACATGAATAACTTACCCTTTACTGGAGTAACTGCAGATGCCATGTCTCCAATTCTTTAGCTAAGTAAGCCCATCTGATGTTTATGATCTTACCTTTCTAGATGTTAACTTAAGTCAACTTGGCCATATGTTTCATGTCCAATAAACTCTAAGCTTGTTTGAATTGCATTTACTTCGGGGTTGCTTTTATCAGTTTCAGGGTAAAAACTTTAATTCCTAAAATTAAAAGCTATATTCCAAAACATATGTATTATGAACTAGATATTCACAACACATTGTTATAAGTGATTTACTATATATTAAAATGCTCTCTATTTCTTTCCCTTTGGTCTTCTGTGATGAGATTTAAGCAAGGGAGTTGCTGAATCTTAAGTGTTTATTTGGTGATTCAGATTATTGAGCAGAGTAACTCAATACAAGTGAAAGGGCTAACTTCTGATTCTGTGCCACTCTCTGTGCAGGTGCAGGTGTCCCGCAGTTCCAGCCAATCGCACTGAATGGCCGTATCCAACTGCTGGTGAATGGGTCTCTCTTAATTAAGCATGTTTTGGAGGAAGACAGTGGATATTACCTTTGCCAGGTCAGCAACGACGTGGGAGCCGATGTCAGCAAGTCCATGTATCTGACAGTCAAAAGTAAGCAGCAGTTTAATACCTAAAGTGTTAAGGTGAAGTTGAGTGATGGTACAATACTAGAATATCTCTCTAGAAATAGTGTTGGGGGTAGGAGGGAGAGGGGAATGATCTGGCTCTGTCCTCAAGATTGATTGATAACCAGTCAGAGTGATGGCAAAGGGCACTAACGTTCCAAATCTCCACGCTTTGCTCACAGTATGCCACATAATGAGCTCTCAGTTTCACCCATGCCAGGAGGTCCACATTAACTGCTTCCCAATAAAGGGAAGAGAAAATTAGAAACATTTGTTTGGTAGTACAGAACCTATGCTTGAAAAACTCAAAACAAAATGTCTATGTTTAGCTGCAATTCTGCGATTGGGTAGCACTTGTTGAACACTCCTGAGTGCGTTAGTAGCTACACTGACAACCAATTTAAGATAATCAGTCAAGCTCGTAACATGGCTCATTTACACTTGCCAGAAGCAACATACAGAGACCTATTCCCTGCAAACAAATGGAATATGTTCAATATGTTCAAGAGTCATACGGAGTTGAAACTTTAACTGTATTCCTCTCTGCAGTTACTGTCAGACCTGCTGAGTTTTTCCAGCTATTTTTGTTTATGTGTGCAATATGTTCAAGCCTTGCACCTTTTTGTGAATTACCCAGGATCTTGGGGAGTCTATAGTTTCCCTTTCCCCATGACCTCGGCCAATCTGAGTCACCTTGCCAGCCAATGAGCACCCTTTTCTCTTGCAATATAAAGTGTTAAGGTCATTTGAAATTTGATATTCTGGTGTTTGTCCCAATGAGTGCAAGATGAAAAGCTTCGGCAACATGCCTCTCTTTTCAGCAATGTTCAAAAAATTTAGAAGGCACATTGCCATATACTTATCTCCCAGCAGCCTTTTACAGAGTGGCATTGCTCAATGCTTCAGACAAAAAGAGCCCACCCTATTGTTACAGAAAATAACCTAGGTTATATGACAGCTTGTATATAATAACTTGTACAAACAGTTAAATTAGGTCACGAGGAAACAGCAAATAGAAACACACATTGCAGGTACGTCAATGAGTAACTGAATCACATATTCAATAAGGTCCCAGGATTGACCCACAATCTGCGCTTATATCAGCCAAGGGCAGGGCTTGAAGCATAATTGGCCATTGTATATTACAAAATGAAAACTCAACCAAGCTTTCTACAACTCAGTGGCCCCAACTAGAAAAACACACTTCACAGTGCTTTGCTGTTATATTCTTCACAAGATATTTTACACTGAAATAGTTTGTAAACAAATATAGTAACTCCTTTAAAACCCAGATTTGCTGCTGCAAGAACCTACTCTTAAATCGGCAAGCAAATGCATTTCTTGAGGAAAAGAAAAGGCTGTGCACGTTTTGGAATGGTGTGCCAGGGTTGGGAAAAGTTGACTGTCAATGGGGAGGGAGATTAAATGAACATTGGTGAATAGGTGAAGGCTATTCTGTTAACTTCATTAGCAAGGAGAATGAACTAGAAAGTGCTGCTGTAATTTGAGATTATCACATCGTAGAGTCATCACACACACATCTTGTTGACTCTCAACTGAATGCAACAATGTGCATTGTAACTGGAATTCTCACTCAACAGCCCTCCCTTGGCTTCCTGTCCTTGCAAATATCACTGCCACACTTCATCTGACTGATGAAAACCCACAAGCTGGTTGAAACAATCCGTGCTGCACCTCACTTACCACTCCACGATGACCTATTCAACCTGCCAATTGCCTGCCTTAATTCTTGGCGCCCCATATGGAGCACCCTTCCTGGGCAAGATCTACCAGGAGACATCCTTTGGATCAAGGGATGGGAAATAAGAGAAGTCACTAACAAGTTCTTTGAGACAAACCCCGACGAATGGCAGGCTTTAAACTACCACAGTGACAGTGGTCCTTGTTAAACAGGTTCAGGACAGGCCAGGGCCCCTGTGCAGCCAACCTCTGCCACTGGGACCTCACACTTATGCGCTTGTGGAAAGACATACCCAACGCTGCACATTACCAAGGAGTGTCCCCTCTACGGACTAAGCGGTTGACTAATCATTCTTAAATTCAACAAGTGAGGAGGCTATTGCTTGGATTCGGGGATTGACATTCGCTAAATAGTAAATCAGATTGTAAGAAAAGGATAAGGAGAACCTACAGTCACCCTCCCCAGACTGGAGGGCTGAAGATATAGGCAATGTAGGCCTCTGATGTAGTAACTGATGATAGTAGGCGCTCTGTCATGAAGAACCCACATGTATTTAGGATGCATTGCTACGTCCCGCTCACTGCCTTTCAACTATCTGTAAGATCTATTCAGCAGGCTGGGCTCATGTTGAAAAGTGCAATTTGACTAGGTTTGTGGAATTTGATTCTTCATCTCCTATTTTGTAAAGTAGCCTATTTCTTTATTTCTTACTGCAACAATGGAGAATCCGATGAAGCTTTATCAGCACCAAAACAAACCTGACCAGACAAAGCTTGCTCACACCTCATGCCTTTTTCCAGTCCTGCCACCCACCCCCCCCCACCCCGCGCTAGAGGACAGAAGTTACCATCATCACTCCAGTAGCTTAATGGGAACATCGACCTGGTCATTTTGAATGAAAAGAATGAACTTGCTTTTATATAGCGCCTTTCACCGCCTCAGGTTGTACTACTGGGTTTGCTGTGGAGCCAAGAAGATTTACTGAGAGATGGTGGGACGGGGGAGGGCGAGGATGAACATGAGCAAAACTCCTGCAACAAACAGAAGGATATCATGGTTGAAATCATGATTTATGATAGAAATATCATTTTGTTAAGTTTGTTTGGTGGGGGGGGGGTGGTGGGAAAGAAAGTAACAAGGTATTTGAATGACAGATATCCAAAAATGATGACAATGACATTGAATTGCTTCCATTCCCTAATATTAGTGGCAATACCAGTAAAGTACTTTACAGCCAGTGAAGTATTTCTGAAGCACAGTCACTGCTGTAATGTAGGAAACATGGCAGGCAATTTACACACAGCAACATCCCACAAACAATAATGAGATTAGTGACCAGTTTGTCTGTCTTAGTGATGCTGGTGAGGGATAAATTTTGGCCAGGACTTATTAATTGGATTAACACTTCCATTGAATAAGAAACAGCAATGCTGTACATAGGAAATGTACCCACTAATATTCCCCACAGTACTGTCTTCCCAATTTATAGGGCATGAAAAATACATATAAATGCGCCTTAGCTCGATACTGAGAATATAAATGTATATTAAAAGGGATATCTGCACAGCCACCAGTTAATTCTAATTATAGTATAGCATTTGGTTAATGATTGAAGGATTGTTTTGCCAGCAATGGGAGCGTTGTCAATAAAAGAAGCTTTGTCTGCACATAATATGATGAAGAGAAACATCCCTTATCAAAGCAGAGCAGGGGCCTCCCCAGTGAGTTGGGTTCTATTTGAAACTAATGAAAGGCCCTGCAGGCTCCAGAACAGTTATAGCACACTTTGCTTTCCCAGCGAGAGAAGTTCCTTCATGCTGAGTCCCTGTGGCTCATACAGATCAGAAATGCTAAATCAATGTTTACTGTGGAGTCAAGGAGATTTACTGAGGGGCTTGGGGGAAGTCGGGGTTGTTTGGTGGGGTGGTGGGGGGGGTGCTGGGGACATAAAATACCTCAGAGCTGTTGCCAACAAACAAGAATATCACCGTTCAAAATGTGATTTATGATAAGGATATCATTTTATTAGCATTTATTTTGGGAAGGAAAAAAAATCACAAGACATTGAATGACAGACATCAAAAAATTGTGACAATGGCATATAATTGCCTCCATTCACTAATGTTAGTGATAAACGCCAGCAGGATTTTGAACCCCGCTCTATATTCACACCACCCTTTTGATTTTCTGTGCTGTCAAGGGTGAGGGGTGATGTAGAGAATAATGATCTGCCAACGGAACCCGCCATCTGTATGAAGCATTTGTGTGCATTGCTTATTTTTTATAATCTTTCAGTGGCATGGAGTCCATATAAAGCACCGTGCCTGTGACAAATTTCCCACGACAATAGTCTTTTCCAGTTCTTTAAGACATTTTGATGAAATACCATAATATAAAACTGTATAATGTATTACAATGCACAGAATACTTTATTTCTATATTATAATATGCACTCCATTTTATAATTTATGTGTATATATTGCATTGTCTATAGGGTATATGCACATAGGTACAAATTCTGAGACTTCCTAATCACTGCACTTGTTGTCATGATTTAGGAACACATTTCATGACAATGGTAATACCTGCTATTAATTTTTGACTGACAACATCTGCCATTCAGTCCTCCTCCCACTGGTGATGCTGTATTGGTTTTCTACCATTTTGGCTGTTACAGCAAGCACAACAAAAAGATGGGCTGGCTGAGATTCCTAAGCCTCCCTTCACCAATGTTTTAGGATAATGCAGGCTAAGAGAGGCTGGGAAGAGTTTGGGGAAATACTCCACTCAGCCACTTTTTTTTCTAACATCCTTCCAATTCCCTGCTGTGAGGGACTTGCACTAACCAATATGCCTTACTGTTCCAGTTTATGGTCATTTCTTGTTTAAAAGTACCAAACCGAGGGAATAGATAGAATCATATTGATGACATTCACAACCCATTCAGTTCCAACATCATTCTTGTCTAGACTGCACTTCAAAAGTAGATCATTGGTTTCAAAGTGCTTTGAGAAGTTCTGAGGTGGCGATAGGTATCAAATAAATACAAGTCCTTTCTCTCTTTGTAAAACAGGAAATGTTGGAAATCTGAAGTAAATACAGAAAATAAAAACTGTGCAATGCACAGGAGGTCAGTCAGCAACTCTAGAGATAAAAGAAAAGTAGGCATTTCAGTTATAAACCTTTCATGGAAACTGAAAACTGAAAATGGCTGAATATAAAGAAGCAAGGAAAAGAACAGGAGAAGCAACAGTTTCTCCAAATATGTCAAGGGAATTAATGGTTTGAATAGCCTCCATGCTGATTAATGTAAAGCATATACTCAAATAAATATTTAAAGGACATGTGTACCTTTGATGCATCTGTTCTCCACCATCCAGTTACCTGTTGTTGTTGCAAGCAGCGGCAGTAATGTTCCTAGGAGTGAGGTCGTGGGGGAAATGTCCTAAACAATTTATTCAAAAGGTCAAGAGCACTTAACTGCCAGCAGAATAAAAGCAGCATAAAAATGATTTTAAAATAATCTAGGTAAGGCCCATAAACACTAGTCTTTTCATTACTTTACCTGTTCAAATTTTTTGTGAAGACATCCCTTCTGGATATGTGCACCTGAAGCAAAAGTGTTGGAGATCCAGTGTTCTAGCCATTGTTGCAGTTCATTATTCTCTATGAACTGGGTGCTTGGGTCACAATGGACATGAAAATTAGTCTCCAACTACACACCAAAACTGGTCCTCTGATATCATCAGAAACATTTGACTGAATTGCTGTATTGTAATCAACCCTGAGTAACTGCTGATCTCTAAGTTATTCAGTAAATTCATCTTTAAGAGTATAGCAACAAGAGCAGGCCATTTAGCACCTCGAGCCTGTTCCACCATTCATATAGATACGGCTGATCTGTTTTTCAACTCCATTTGCCTACCCTGCCTCCACATCCCATCATACCCTTACCCAGGAAAAAAATGTACTAGTCTCAGTTTTGACATTTTCTGCAATTTCTGAATTCCCCAGTGGGAAGCCAAGTTCAAAGGCATTATTGATTAAGTAATCAATGCTCCATCCCTGATGCATACTTCCTTACAGTGCAGCTCTGCACTGGGAGCTTCTGATCAGTGAATTTATTCTCAATCTCAAAATCCCGAGCTTTTCCCCAATTATACCTTTTGTTAATTTGTGAAAGGCTGCATAAATGCAGTTGGGATGTATGATTGTAAATGGAACGCTGTCTTTGAAAGTTGCACCAGGCACATGTTGAGACGAGGCTTCTTTCAGTCATCTGGCTGTAGGAATCTGAGGTCTGACTTTGAATCTGACTTTGGGAGTAATCCATTGCTTAAAGATTTGAAGATTAAGCAGGAACCATTTCTGGGCATGAGATGTTCATCAAGAATCACACTCTGCACATAGAATTCTAGCAATTAAGGAAATATAAGAAGGTAAGCATTAGGAGCAGGATTAGGCCATATCGCCCCTTGAGCCTGCCCCATGATTAAAAGGATAATGGCCAATCTTCAACCTTAACTCCATTTTGTGTCTGATCCCCCATATCCCTTGATTCCTTTAGAGTCCTCTATTGATCTCTGTCTTGAATATACATGGGGGAGAATTTTCTCCCCGTCGGGGGAGGGGGGTGGGGGGGTGGTGTTGGACAGGAGCGGGCGCAGGCGGGCCAATTAAGGCCCACCCATCATGACGTGCATCCAGAATCGCTGAGCACTCCCTGTGCGGGCAGGGGGAGTAGGCTGAGTCGGGGCCTACACTCCTTCGAGCATGCACTCGATAGAGCGCAGAAATCTCCCTGAGGCACAGAGCTACCTCAGGGAGATCAGTTTGAGTTTCAAAAATTTTAATACAGAAAAAAAAATTTAGGACGTGTCCCCTCATGTGAAATTGTCACATCAGCTGGGACATGTTTATGAATTTTAATAAAAATTATTTCACTTATAAGTCATTCATGAAACCTCATCCCGCCCATGGATGAGGTTTCATGAAAAATGCAAAGTCCGCCTGGGCTCTTCGCCTGCCCGCCAACCTTAAGGTTGGACGGGCAGCTATGTTAAGTGGTTTAATTAGTTTTTAAATGGCCTTAGTAGGCCTTTGACAGTTCAGTGGGTGCACAGCCGACTCCAGTGTGTGCCTGCCGAACTGAAAATCAGAATGACACGCGGTGATGTCTGGACGCACGCCCAATGTCACCGCGCGTCATTTTATGCACCAGTGAGCGGTCCCCAACCCCACTCACCGAGCCAAAGATGCTGGCCATAATGACTGAGCAACCATAGTTCTCTGGGCTAGAGAATTCCAACGAGCCATAGCCGTCTGAGTGAAGAAGTTCCCTCTCAACCCAGTCCTGAACGGCTGACCTTTCATCCTGACTACTCCTGGTTCTAAACACTCCAGACAGGTGAAGCGACCTCTTAGTATCTACCCAATTAAGCCCTCTCAAAACGTATATGTTTCAGTGAGATCACCTCTCAGTTTTCTAAGCTCCAGAGAGCATACGCCCATTCTATTCAATCTCTCCTCACAGGACAGTCCCAGGAATCAATCCAGTGAACCTCTGTTACACTTTCTGCAAGGCAAGTGTATCCTTCCTTAAGCCAAGGAGATCAAAACTGTGCAAAAAGTACCCTGATGCTTCCAATGTCCCTGTTAATTAAACAGATGCCATGGGCGCAAACCTCCCAGATTTGCACTAAGTGCGGTAGGGGGCAAGAAAAAGGACGTTTTACCCATCAGCCGCAATGGTGGTTTTTCATGTTGTATTATCCCAATCTGGCCTCATTAATTATGCAGCCACTGGAAACATGCCCTCTTTCTGGTTCTGTTTGCCTACCTAGTCATCAATGCCAGGTTTCGCAGGCAGCACCACATTACTTTTAGGGGGGGCTTACAAGCAGGTCTCTATCTAACAGACCAGCCATGAGCCATGAGCTTCTGAATTGCCTGTCATGCCATTATTTCACCATTTCCTCATTCCGGGTGCCATATCCAAACTGCAGCCGTCCACACAGTTCTCAATGCTTGCGGCCCAGGTCCGCTCCAGTGAAGACATGGTCCTGAAAGCCAAGAAGAGTTCAGTGACCCATCACTGGAATGCCTTCCGGAGGCCCATCGTGATGTCTTCCACCCCCGCTCTGGCCACAGGAGGTCCAGCAATCTCACCGCTCCAGCTTGGGTGGTGGTCAGTGTCAATGCTGCACAGAAGAGGTTGGCCATCTAGTGGAGAAAGAGGATGAATGACCTCATCCATGCCGCCAGGGTAAGGCAACCATATCAACACTCTAAACTCACCCACTCACAAGCCCGTCACACATTCACTGGCATCTCACTCATTGCCAGTTCAAGGGACGTCACCACTCACTCTCTTACACGCACCCTCACATCTCCAGCTGGCCTCATCTCCTCTGGAGACTGCCTTGTCAGCCCTCACCATCTTGAGGCCACTTGCACAGATGAACATGTGCCCCCACATACACCCTGGGATACCCACCTTCCCCAGTACAACCCTCACCCTGCAGCCTCTTCTCCTGCCTGAGGCCACTTAACCCCCTTCCCCAAGCAAGCCCTAGTCCTGCAGCCATTGAAAGCCACCCATGCCTCATGGCTGGTCTGTTAGATAGAGACCTGCTCATGAGCCCCCCTAAAAGTGATGTGGTGCTGCCTGCAAAACCTGGTGCTGATACCTAGGTAGGCAAACAAACAGACCTTGAAGTTCCGAGTGAAGTGCAGCTCGCCAGGTACATGTCGCTTTTGTAGAGTTGTGAAACACGTCGGCGTGCAGTCACGCCCACATGCTTGGAAGATCCAGCGCTGGAGGAATGATTCTGGTGAGCTGGGTTTATAACAATGTACAGATGTATTACAACGACCTTCACCATGTGCGGCTGCCGGAAACATGGCCCGCCATTGGTGGGTGGAGTGGACGATTGCAAACGACATCGTGAAACCGATTTTTGCCCTTCCCGCCATATTGTCCACTCACGCCCACCATGATGCCCGACGCCAGCGGGCATGGAAAATTCCACCCCCTCATCTCCCCACTTGGGGGCTATAAAAGTTCCATGGCACTATTTTGAAGAAGTGCAGGGGAGCTCTTCCTGGTGTCCTGGCCAATATTTATCCCTTAACCAACAACATTGAGACAAATTATCTGGACATTTATCACATTGCCTTTTGTAGGACATTGCTTTGGGCAAATTGTCATGTTTCCCATCTTACAACAGTGACAATTAGTACTTCACTGGCTGTAAAGTGTGTATGAATATCTAAGCTTATGAAAGATGCTGTAAAAATGCAGGCTTTTCCTATGTTTAACAGGAATAAACTTTTCCAAAAGTGAGGAAACTTAGATTGGATTTTGTACATGAAATTTATTTCTCTGGTTACAATTCAGTGCCTAAGCCCCTGGTACTAGATTCCAAACTCCACACCCTCTCTCTCTCACTGCCCCCCACCCTATCCCCCCAACCACCCCTGGCCACCCTTCTCCGCACACCCACAACATACTCAGCCTGTACTTCCATGAAGGTTTAAACTGCTTCTGGCTGGGATTCAATAGTCTGTATGTTTATATAAAGGTTTTCCTTCTTCTCCTAATGAGTGCCTCCCACTACATGCTGCAAACAAGTGTGAGTGCTGTTTGATGCCTCTTCAAACACACAGACTCCTTTGATTTAAACACTTGCACTTTAATCACCCATCATGTGTCATTAGCCCGACAGGCAGCAGTAGTCGCCAGACAGTGTCTCAAATAAATTGTATTGAAAGTCACTGAAGCGGCCCTGTGTTGATTTTTCTTTTCCAGCCACTCAGCCACAGTTTGGCAGGAACCACATCCCTGAGCCTGTTAGTTGTTCAGGGGAAATAAAGAAGACACAAAGCAAAATCTCTGATCCTTCTCCTGAGTACAGTTTGTATGTAACATCAGAGAAGGGAGGAAATGAAAGAAGGGGGTTTCTATCAGAAGAAATCTGTTCAGTGACAGGCCCAGCTCAGATGCATGAGTTAGTGTGGTGCAGTGCTCATAGATAATAAGACTTGCGACAGGTCGATTTGATCTGGCCAATTTCCTCCAGTTAAATATTGTGAAAATCAAAGCCATCATTAGGACCTTTCCATCACCCCATTTCCTCACCACCAATTCCATCTTCCTCCCCAGCCAATATCTCAGGTTGAACCAGACTGTTTGCAACTCTTGGCATCCCATTTAACTCTCAACTGAGCTTCCAATCCAACATCTAACCCATCACCAGCTTCTGCCTCTGTAATATCACCATTCTCCACACCCTGTCTTGGCCCATCTCGTGCTGAAACCTATATGCATGCTTCTGTCACCCACAGATTTGACTATTCCAGTGGCCTTCTGGCCAACCTTTCACCCCTTATGGTTTTTATTTTATTATTTCATGGGATGTGGGCTTCGCTGGCTAGGCCAGCATTTATTTGTCAACCCTAATTGCCCTTGAGAAGGTGGTGGTGAGCTACCTTCTTGAACCGCTGCAGTCCATGTGCTACAGATACACACACAGTGCTGTTAGGGAGGGACTTCCAGGATTTTGACCCAGCAACAGTGAAGGAATGGTGATATAGTTCCACTAGTTTCCAGTCTGTAAACGTCATCCAAAGCCTTGCTCCCCATATCACACCCTTCATCACCGCGTTCATGTATCAGCCCTGTCCTTTCAATCATCTATTGGCTTCAAGCCCCCTAAAGCCTCCAATTTTAAATTCTCATCTTTGTGTTTAAATCTTTCCCTGGTTTCTCACTACCTTTCTAATCCGGAACCTCCTCCTCACAACCCCGATCTCTGCATTCTGCCAACTCTAGCCAATAGCATATCCCTTGCCAGCTTGCCTACACAATTGGAGGTCATGTCTTAAGCAATCTAGATCCCATGTTCTGCTGTTTCTTCACTAAACCGCTCCAGCTCTCCATTTCGCTCTCCTTAAGATCCTCCATAAGACCCATCTCGTTGACCAAGGTTTTAATTCCCCCTCCTAATATCTCCTTTTTTGGCTCAGTGTCAATTCTTGTCTGATTACATAGACATTACATATGATCCTTTAGAATATATAGCAAAGAAAAAGACCATCCAGCCCAGCAAGTGCTTATTTTTGTTCCACTCAAGCCTGCTCCCATCTTTCTATCCTCATCTACCTATATCAACATAACCTTCTATTATCTTCTTCCCCATATTATTATTCTGCTTCCTCTTAAATGTATCAGCATTATTTTCCTCAATTAATCCTTGTGGTAGTGAGTTCTACCTTCCTGGGAAAGAAGTTCCTTCTGAATTCCCTCATTAATTTCTTGGTGACTATCTTATACTGATGACCTCTAGTTTTACTCTTCCCCATAAGAGGAAAAACTGCCTCCATGTATACTCGATCAATACTTTTCATAATTTTAAAGATTTCTAATAGGTCAGCCATCAGCCTTCTCTTTATAAGAGAAAAGAGGCCATGCTTATTCATCTTTCCTAATAGGTATAACCTCATGGTCCTTATGTTACCCTTGTAAATCCTTTCTTCTTGCACCTTCTCCAGTGTCTTTATATTCTTTAAATGATATGGTAACTAGAACTGTACACAGTACTCCAAGTGTGGTCTAACCAAGGGTCAATGCAAGTATAGCATTACTTCCATACTTTTCAATTCCATTCTCTAGAAATAAACCCTAGTGCTTGGTCTACCTTTGTTCTGGACTGATTGGCCTTCTTTGTAACCTTTAGTGATTTGTGTTTTTGTATTCTCAGACTCCTTTGCTCCCCTACCCCATTTAGAAAATTATTTTCCAGGTCATATGTGACCTGCTTATTTTTCTCACTAAGGTATAATACCACACACTTATCTGTGTTGAGATCCATTTGCCAGTTATAAACCCATTCTTTGGGCAGGATTTTACCTTTGACGAACAGGCCCCGACCCCACTCGCCGACGCGTAAAATGATGTAACCCCGCCCCATTTAAATTTTCAGGAAGGCGCACCCGCCGACCTGTCAGTGGCCAACTGAGGCCATTGACAGGATCAATTAAGCAATTAAAGGACCTGCCCTCCACGGGCGGGATGAGGTTTCACGTAGGGTTTGAAAAATTTTAATAAATTTGTTATGGAAATTTTGAACATGTCCCAACTCACGTGACATTGTCACATGAGGGGACATGTAAGGGATTTTCTTTTCTATTTTTAATATTGCTGAAATTAGAGGTGATCTCCCTGAGGCTGCACTTAGCCTCAGGGAGATGAGTGCACTCTTTCGTGCGCATGCGTGAAAGAGCGTACTCTCGATTTTAGGGGTCCCCCCCGCCTGCACAGGGAACGCATAGCGCTTCCCTGCAGTGTCACGCTGAGTGGGCCTTAATTGGCCCACCCATGTCAAATGGCGCCGCGCCTCCAATCGGGGCACCAATCGGAAGTTCTCCCACACGTGCCAGCCCATCAACTTCCCCCCCAACAAGGGGAAAATTCTGCCCTTCAAGTGTGTTTATATCTTGCAGTTTGTTGTAGTCTTTTCTCTGTATTAACTTTCCCTTCCAATTTGGTGTTATCTGCAAATATAGAAATTATGTTTTTGATTTCAAACTCTAATTAGTAATATAATTTGTAATCAGCAGTGGTCCCAGCACTGATCCTTGTGGGACCCCACTTCTAACTTTCTGCCATTCTGAACAGCTTTAGTCACCCGGGGCCATTCGCTGATTGCTATTGGACAACACTGTAAAAAAGAAAGACTTGCATATCTATGGTGCATTTGACAAACTCAGGATGTCCCAAATCACATTACAGCCAATCAAATACTTACTTGTTGAAGTGCAGGCACTGTTGTAATATAGGAATCTCTGCCTTGTACAGAATTGCTTTTGACATAACCACTTCTCTTTCACTCATATGGATATAACACATTCTTTATTGTGGCAAACTCTAATCAACTGAACCACTTCCCATTCTTTCTAGCTAGAAAAAAAAACTTGAAGAGATCAAACTGCTTTGTATTCTCTCGCTGCATAGAAAGCAACACATGGAGGAGATTGCGAGCCATTATATCAAATTCGTGAGCTAGACATAACAACCCCTGTACTGAGCGTAGACTGTTTTCAATTATTTGCATTCCCTACTTTCAGCAACAATAAATATTGTCAGTTCAGCGCCTGTCAGTCATCTCTTGCACAATAACCATGTTTGTGCAGAGGACAGAGGGTTGAATAATGAATTGTTTTAATACACACACAGTGACAGCGTGTCTGAATGTCTTGACTGAGGTACAAATGCCTCTGTTTGAATATCACCTGGATAGCTTGATCCAAAGACTCTGTTCTTTAACAAGCCAGTTATATGTTTATCAGGGTTCAGCCATCATAAATTTAGTGTC
Organism: Carcharodon carcharias; assembly: GCF_017639515.1. Lineage (NCBI taxonomy): Eukaryota > Metazoa > Chordata > Chondrichthyes > Lamniformes > Lamnidae > Carcharodon > Carcharodon carcharias. The sequence continues at coordinate 21,622,274 of NC_054484.1, forward strand.
AGCCAAGGGCCTATAATTAGTTAATGTGAGTTTGATTTTTCTGCAGCTCTGTGCATAATGAGCAGAGAGAGGAGCAGGCTCACATAATTGTGTCTCTTCCCATTAGCGCACAAACTAATTAGCAGATTTTATTTGCTTTCTATGCTTCTTCCCTAATCAAATTTAGCTCCTTTTTTTGCTTTTTTATTTCTCTTTCACACAGTGGGGAAAAAAAATCATTATGACACTAATGACTGCTTAGAAAACCCATTAAGCATTTCAGATGTTATGTGTCTGTTATCCACCTGAATTGAAGATAAGTAGTTCATCCGGAATGTTTTTCTGATAAAATCATCATAGCGTTCGACCTAAAGCCAATTGCTATTATTCTTGTTCATTGTTGTTTTTATTTCAGCAACTGACAATTCAACTAACAATAGGTATATTTGCAAGGATTCTGAAGTAAAAGTCCTGACCCAGTATAACACTGAACCAAACAACTCAGAGGTTATCTGACCTTGCCTCACATGGGGGATGGTGGTGTAGTGGTAAAGTCACTGGACTAGTAACCCAAAGGCTCATGCTCTGGGGACATGGATTCAAATACCCCCATGGCAGCTGATGGAATTTGAATTCAATTGATGAATCTGAAATACAAAGCTAGTCTTAGTAATGTTAAAAACCCATTTGGTTCACTAATGCACCTTTAGGGAAGGAAATTTGCCATCCTTATCCAGGCCTACATGTGGACTCCAGACCCTTGAAATGGTGTATAGCAAACCACTTGGTTCAAGGACAATTAGGGATGGGCTAGCCTTGCCAGTGACACTGACATCCCATGAAAGAATGAAGATATAAAAGAAAATGGAGGAAGAAAGACCGAGGCTGGAATTTTCCAGCCCCTCACACCAGTGGCATCTTCTGGTCCTGCCAGTGCGGATGGAGGTTTCAATGGCTCACCAGCCCCACCGTGGAAAATTCTGGCCCGAAAGTCAACTTTGTGTTCTCATGCCTTTCTTCCCCTTTCTAGTGAAGACACTGTTGTGGTTTCAGAAACACTGGGAAATTAGCCTGCAGCTATGGTGTTAAAATGGGCTGACGATGAATAGTCAGCTCATTTCGCATTGCGCCCAATTTTCTTTCCCACAGACCATGATGCAAAACATGCTGCTGCTTCGCTAGGAACCCATTTTGCACGAACAGTACTGTGAGAGGACTGCAATACTTCAAGAAGGCGGCTCGCCACCATGTTCTTAAGGGCTACCAGGGATGGGCAATAAATGCTGATCTATCCAGCGACACTCACATCTTGGGAATGACTAATGAAAATAAAGTAATGGTGGAGACTAACTTTCTCCCCCCTAAATTGTTCACAAGCCACAAATGACGTACTGTGTGCAAGTGAAAAAGGTAAACTTACCCTCCTCATCCTTATAGACCTGCCTGCAGCCTTTGACAAGGTTGACCATGCCATCCTCCTCCAATGCCTCTCCACTACCTGGTTCCATTCTTATCAATCACATAATAGCCAGAGATTCACTTGCAGCCCAAAGAGCTATCCTTAGCTCTCTTCTTTTACTCATTTACATGCTGCCCTAGGTGACATCGTCTGAAAGTACAGTATTATTTTCACATGTACGCTGACGACACCCAGCTCTACCTCACCACCACGTCTCTTGACTCTCCATTGTTGCTAAATTATCAGTCTGCTTATCCAACATCCAGTAATGGATCAGCAGCAATTCCTTCCAATTAAACATTGGGAAGACTGAAGCCATTGTTTTCTGTCCTGGTCCAAACTTTGTCCCCTATCTACTGATTTCATTCCTCTCTCTGGTAGCTGCCTGAGACTAAACCAGGCTGTTTGCAACCTTCGGGCCCTATTTGACAACAAGATGAGCTTCTGATCATGTACTCATACCACCACTGAGACCACCTTTCCACCTCCATAACATTGCCTAACTTTGCCTCTGTCTCAGCTTATCTGCTGCTGAAGCCCTTAGCCATGCCTTCATTACCACTGTCCTTGACTACTCCAACACACAGCTGCCTGATCTCCCACATTCTACTCTCTGTAAACTTGAGGCCATCCAAAACTCTGCTGACTGTGTCTTAACTTGTACCAAGTTGCATTTTCCCATCGCCCCTGTGCTCACTGACCTACATTGACTTCCAGTCAAGCAATGTCTTCATTTTAAAATTCTCATCTTAGATTTCAAATCCCTCCATGGTCTCATCCGTCCCTATCTCTGTGATCGCCACCAGCTGCACAACCCTCTGAGACACCTGGGCTCATCTAATTCTGGCCTCTTGAACATCCTTGATGATAATCACTCCATGTTTGATGGCTGTGCCTTCAGTTGCCTAGGCCCTAAGCTCTGGAGTACCCTCCCTACACCTAGGCAGAATTTCGACCTTGTCAGGTAGGCATGGCAGGGCAAGCAGGGGTGGTCAGGGCCGGACTGCAATTTCATGCTAGCGGACCAATTAAGACCCCCCCCTCCCCCCCCACAGCTTGAACCACGTGCTGCAGCGCTGCCTGTGTCGGGGGAGGAGGGTGAGCATGCAAGTACGCATATGCGCGTGGGTGTGCACAGGAAAAGCTCCCTGAGCCACTGAGCTGCCTCAGAGAAATGGAGATACAAAAAATTAAAAATGAAGCATTTTAAGATGTTGAAAAACATGTCCCCTCATGTCACATGACTCTGTCACATGTTAGAAATGAAGGTGAAAACTTTTTTTTTCATGACGGATCGAAACCGTGGGTGAGGCTTCACAGAAAATGCAAAGGCCGCTTGGCCTTTTCACCTGCCCGCCAACCGTAAGGTTGGATGGGCAGCGAAAAATTTAATTCAATTAGATTGTTAATGGCCTTAATAGGCTTTTAATTGTCGGCAGGCATGCTGCCAACTCCCACGCGTGCTCGCTGACTGAAATATCGCATGAGCGCGCGATGACATTGGGATGCTTGCCCGATGTCATCGCGCGTCATTTCACGCTCGTTTGGGTTGTGTGCACACCCGCCCGACAAGCTAAAAATTCTGCCCATTTAAAGCTACAAAATACTTAAAGGAATAGACAGAGTAGATGCAGGTAAGATGTTTCCCCCGGGTGGGGAGTCTAGAATCAGGGAACGCAATTTCAAAATAAAGGGGAAGCCACTTAGGACCGAGATGAGGAGAATATTTTTTACTCAGAGGGTTGTGAATCTTTGGAGTTTTCTACCCCAGAGGGCTGTGGAAGCTCAGTCATTGGGTATGTTTAAAGTAGAGATTGGCATTTCTAAATCCCAATGACATAAGGGGATATGTGAATGGTGTGGGAAAAAGACATTGAAGTGGATCGGCCATGATTGTATTGAATGGCAGTGCAGGCTGATGGACTACTCCTATGCTCCTATGCTCCTACGTTATGTGGCTCAGTGAGATGTTTTGTTTCATAATGCTCTTGGGATGTTTTATTTTTTAAAGGTGCTATATAAATATAAGCTGTTGTATGGATGATGAAGGCTGTTTGATCCATCTATCTCATTGCTATACAGTTCCTCCACTACCCTTCTTAGAAAACCATTATAGATATTGATCATTTTTCACACAAAGTGTTGGCTATAATCAACCCCCGACTTATTTCAACTAGTTTATACTTGTGCTCATATTTCTAACTGCTGGATGATTGGTTACAATTGAAGCAAAACATCAAATGCAAATCTATCCAACATTTAAATTGTATCAATAATGGCGTGAAGTGTGCGCAAGGCATACAATTAGAAAATCACTCGTGGTGCATAATAAAACTGTCTTGATATTATTCCTGCAACCCTCCTCACTAACATTTCTCTTAACATTTTTACTTATTAGCATTGAAGCAATAAAAGTGGATGGGCCAGTGGGAGACCAGAAAGAGCTGGTATTGGGATGGGAAGAACAGACTGGTGACCAGGTAGCCCTATCTTTGGCCAAGTCAACCTATCCTGGAGGCTCTTGGCCTTGAGGTGCAAAACATTGTGTTTACCAGTGAGCCCAAAATAAGCTGAACAAAGGAAAGGGTTGTCATGAAAAATAAAAATAAAAATACATATTTAACACTTTTACCTTTATGACCATTGGGCATCCCAAAGCACTTTGCAGCCAATGAAATCCTTCTGAAGTGTTGCCACTGTTGTAATGTGTGAAATGTGACAGCTAATTTGCACACAGCAAACTCCCATGAACAACAATGTGATAATGACCAAATCATCTGTTTTGTGATGTTGATTGAGGAATAAATATTGGTCAGGGAGAACTCCCCTGCTCTTCTTTGAAATAATGTCGTTGGATCTTTTATGTCCACCTGAGAGGGCAGTTGCAGCCTTGGTTTAAGCCTTATTCCAAGCATGGCACCTCTAACAGTGCAGCACTTCCTCAATTCTACACCGAAGTGTCAGCTTTGATTTTTGCACTCAAGCCAAAGAGTGGGACTTAAATCTAGAACCTTCTAACTTAGAGGTTAGTGTGCTACTAACTGAGCCTGAGCACTGACACAATAGGGCCAAAGGAAAGGACAGCAAAGATGTCAGAGTATGGAATAGTAATGGAGACAAAGAGAAGAGGAGAAAGGGAAATAAATGGAAATACTTTTTGGATATATGTCGGAATAAAAGTGAACACCGGCAAAACCAAAGTGATGCATATGTCAAAAACCACCAAGAAATATTCATATGTTCCTCAAAGGAAAAGAACTAGAACAGGTGATTCAACTATTTAAGAAGCACAATATCTGCAGATGATAGGCACAACAAAGGAATGAGAACAGAAGTAACAATGGGAAAGGTTGTATTTAATAAGAAAAGACAGTTGTTCCCCAGAAAGCTGAATAAACAACTCAAAAAGAGACTTGTAAAGAGCTTGATTTGGAGTGTTGCCTTGTAGGAAGTGAGACTTGTACCTTATGGAAAGAGGAGACCAACTTGCTAAATAGCTTTGAAATGTGAGTTTGGAGTTTGGAGGAGAACTGAAAGCATCATTTGGGCAGAAAAAGTAACAAATGATGAAGTGCTGAGGAGAGTGAATGAACAAAGACATTTGCTGAACATTATTGGGAAAAGGCAGAGAGACTGGGCAGGGAATATTTTAAGAGGCAATGGACCAATAAGGGGCATTATGGAGGGAAGATTTCAAGGAAAAAGTGGAAGGAAGAGAATATCAATGCTGGATGAGATGAAAATTGAAGGAAGTTATTGAAAAATGATAAAACTGTCACAGGAGAGAGAGGGAAGACTATGAGCCAAGGACCTGCCTTCGAGCAGAGCACACATGATGGTGATGAGGTGACATCATGGATTCAACAACATTGAAGTCTCAGAAAACAAAATAAAAAGCTTGATTTAGGCATGTAGTCATTATGTAGCAAGTTTGAATCAGGGAACAGAGTTCAGCAGCATCCATTGAAAGTTGCTGATGCAAAATATTTTTAAATTGCAATCCTTATTACGAAAAGAGCAGAGCCCAGCAGTTTATGCAACTTTCTCTGCACCACATACTTGGGTATTTGAGACGCAGGACATTAATCCCAGGATGCTCCATCAATGGTAGTTGAACTGGGCAATGGGAGACGGAGGGGCTACGGTGCCATCAAAGAAGGAGGCTTGCATCTTCATTGTGACAGTTGACATAGAAAGATTTAAAGGAAAATGTTGACATTGGATTTTACACTCCAGAATGTTCACACAAAGAGTGAGCAAAACAAACTGGGGATGTAAGAAGTGACTGAAATGCTTGTCCTGTGTAAGAGTTTTAATAATAGCATATAAATTTTTTAATGTCATATTAATGGCTGACAACCAAAACAGGAAACACAACACAATCCTAACCAAAGAAGTAGAAAATGTTCCTTTGTCGTATTGTACTATGAATTATAGATATTGTAATTCTATGATTACTGCTGCCCTTATGTACAGTGCAACACGATCGATGAAGGAGGGGAGAATAATTACATTTTCAATGGGTTATAAGAAACAATTAAGCAAGTTAATTGATTTCAGATCAAACACAATATTTAGGAAAAAAGTAGAGAAGCACTTGAAGAAAAGATATTAAAAAGGTATAGAAAAGAGCAGAAAGGGGTTTCACATGGATTGCTCATGTGGAGCTAGTACTAGCAGAGACACAATGGGCCAAATAGCCTCTTTCTGTACCAAAACTTTCATGATTCTGTGAATTGTGTGACACTGGGGTGCAGAACTCTTCTACACTACATCACAAAATGCAGCAAATGCACTGCAGATCAGTCAATGGCTGTAAACAAAACACAGGTTATGATGTTTCACCTCCACCCTTCATAAGAACTGAAGTTTAAAAGATAAGCATTTTATTATGGCTGTGAGGGAAAAAATAGAGAGAAGAAAATGGGCAGAGAATTGACATGTCAGTGCTTGTCACTCTGCCTCCAACCCACAACGTTGTTGCCGCTGACTGGGAGAATATGATTAATTGCTAGCACTTGCACTCCTGAGTCAGAAAATTGAGGGTTAAAGTGCAACTTCAGCACATAACCCAGGCTGACACACCAGGGCAGCAGTGAGGGAGTGCTGCACTGTCAGAGTGTGCTGTCTTTCAGACTAAACATTAAGTTGAGATCCCACCTGTCATCTCAGGTGGGCACAAAAGATCCCACGGCATTATTTTGGAGAAGAGTAGGGTGTTGTGGAACACGTTTAAGGGCCGGATCTAAAACCATTGTGCATCACCAGACAGAATGTGATGTACATGCTCTAGGGAGCGGCCCTAGAGATCAGACATGTAAAGCAGATATTGTGTATATATATATATATATATATATATATATATATGTGTGTATATATATATATATATATATATAAATCTCTTCCAATAAAAGAACCCACCTAATTGAGTTACCAATCCTCTTTGTTTATGTGTGTGAATAAGGCAGAAAACCCAACACAGCAGCATTCTCCCCGGTGTCCTGGCCAACATTTCTGAACCAACAACAGTAAAACAGATTATCTGGTCATTCTGTCATTTCTGTTTGTGGGAGCTTGCTATGCATAAATTGGCTGCTGCATTCGCTACAGTGACTACACTTCAAAAGTAATTAATTGATTGTAATGTGCTTCAAAATGTCTGGAGATCCTGAGAAGTGCTATAGAAATGATGCTCTTCTCTTTTTCTTATATAAAGTGGGACAAGATTATGCTGGTGGCTGGCTATAGTCATGGCAACAGATGTGAGGGTAGGCGGACAAATGATTAGGTTAGAAAAATGAAGGGAAAACACGCTTCAGATTAAAGAGAGAGGGATAGATAAAAACGGTATTAGCATTGGGAGACTCCAGCAACAAAAATCAAAAGAGGGCAGTAAAAAAGTGCCACATAAAGTACAATAATGGTGAAAAGTGAAATAATTTCATATATCAACAACCACAGTACAGTACGGAGCGAGAGAGATGAATCTTCCACTTCATACACATTTAAATCCACGTTTTCATATAAAGTGATCTCTGATTTTTAATTCACGTTTAGCATTGCTATTGTAAGGTGATATTAAAATTAGTAATTTATGTTTCAGTCATGGAATATCTTCCTTCTCATATGAATTTCAATGAATCTGGGGAGTGCTTTGTCAGAGTATAGTGCTTAATAGGTTTTAAATTAGTTAAATCATTAATAAACATATTTACTAATGTAATTTTTTAACGCACAATTGTCGGCCGTCTTCGTAACAGTGGATCATGAGTAATTACTTGGAAGCTTAATCAATTTATCAATGGTGAACATTTACTGTAGGAGCCAAGGTTAAAGGAGAAATGCTTGGTTTGCTGGGCCTAAAATAACAGTGGATTTTTCTTGTCTTCCTGAGGTGTCTCATACTCTTAAGATGAATGAAAGGGCTAGTTTATTTGGGATACAGTATTCTCTCTTTCCTTTACACCCACAGCCAGCTGGGTTTAGTAAAAATAAAGGTATTTCTACTTTTACTTCATATTTTCCCTCTATGAGACTGATCATTTTCCATCTCTACGCACAACTTTCAAGCTCCCTGCTCATGTTGTGGCCTGTCAGGGAGTGGCTTCATTGTGAGATCAGATCGGAAGAAAGTCTTCAGGTTCCAGGTTGGGATTCGAGGGTTGTCACCAAGGCAAAAAGGTGGAAGACACTGCACCTTTTCCCTACTGATGGGTCAGCTTCCTTTCATGCTTTTCAGAGTTCTTCACTGTTAAGAGAGAGCTAGCCTGCTGTGAATGCAGAGTGCGAACATGAAGCCAAACTATCCTCAATTTTTCAGTCTGCACTGGCAGTGGGAGAGGTATGTTGCCATTGCTGCCGAGAAACATCTCAATTTTAAATTTCTTAAATCCCGCCCAATGTCTCACCCCTCTGTATCTCTATAACCTCCTCCCATCTTATGCGCTGCTGCAATTCTGACCTCTAGCAAAAACTCTGTTTTCATTGCCACACCATTGATATTGGTGCCTTCAGCTGCTTAGCTCCTAAGCTCTGGAATTCTTTCCCAAAATCTCTTTGCCTCTCTATTTCTCTCTCCTCCTTTATGATGCTGTTGGTCACCTGTCCTAATATCTTCTGCAATTCTTGATAGTGAAATTTTGTTTGCTAAACACTCATGTGAAGTGGCTTGGGGCATTTTACTAGGTTAAAACCTTATATTTGTGTATATATATATATATATATATATATATATATACACATATATATGTATATACATATGCATGCAAGTTGTTTGAGTGAAGACTCAAAATACCCGGGAGACGTCCCAGAGTTCAACAGGTAACGATTCAGTCATAAAAAAGAAATAAAGACTTGTGTTTCTATAGCACTTTTCACAATCACCAGATGTCTCAAAGTGCTTTACAGCCAATGAAATACTTTTGAAATGTAGTCACTATTGTAATCTAGGAAATAGGGCAGCCAAGATCCACACACTAAACTCCCACAAGCAGCAATGTAATAACGAACAGGTAATGGCCCAGAACTTATGTTCCGGGGGGGTGGGGGGGGGGGTGGGGTTTGTACCCGGAGGGGGGTGGTGGGGGCGTTACCCCAAAGAAGTGGTGGGAAGCCCCCCTCCCAACAGAATTCCTCATGCAAAGTCTGCACAGCAGTTGCCTGGGAAGATCAAACATCTGACGGGCAATTATCCTGCATTGGGAACATCTAGTACTCTGATTTCAATCAGAGACTTCGAATGGTTCTGACTCCCTTTGCAGAATAGTTACCCAGGAAAAGTTAGAAGGATTAAAACCACATCTAACTCATGGGTAACTATAGTACTGACCCCCCACAGACCCCCCCCCCCCGACTACATGCCACCCCTCAACACCCCGACTACCCTCCTGACATCCCCAACTACTCCCCCAACCCATCGACTACACCCCCAACTACAGCCAACAACCCTCACAAGGCTACCCAGCTCCTGACTACCCTCGACCCCACACCCCTTGACTTGCCCCCCACACCCCAACTACCCTCCCAACTCTCCAGGGCTACACCCCAACTACCCTCCCCACAGCCCTCTGACTACCCACTACCCTCCCCATCCTACCCCAACTAGCCTCCCACACTCTGGAGTGACCACCACCCCCAACCCCTCTCCCTGCTGGCCCATCCTACCACCCGGCTCTCCCAGACCACCCTACCCCCTCACCCACTTAATTTACCCACTTACCTTCTCTCTGGCTTCTCAAAGTGACTAGGACCTTTAAACTTTCCTGGATTATGACAGCTCGTGTTGTAAAAAGGAGGGGGCGGAGTGGCGGCATAGCTTCACTTCCCCCGACACTGAAGAGCTCCAGGAGGCTGTACGCTGCATATTCCTTAGCAGGCTCGAGAAATGTGCAGCTCCCAGCTAAGGTAAGTAAAAATATGCAGAGGAGAATCTGACTGTGATTGCCATTTGTCAGATGTTCTAGCCCATTTTATTTTTGTGATGGTGACTGAGGGATAAATGTTGGCTTGGACATCAGGGATAACACCCCAGCTTTTCTTCAAAATAGTGCCATGGGATGGTTTATATATACCCAAGCAGTGAGCCAGGGTCTTGGTTTAATATTTCATTCAATTCTGACAGTGCAGTACTCCCTCAGTAATGAGCTGAAGTATCAGCTGTGATTTTTGTGCATAAGCCCTGGAGTGGGATTTGAAACTATAACTTTGTGGTTTAAGAGGTAAGACTGCTACCAACTGAGCCACAGCATGCAATACACAGCTACCCCTATCAAAGACATCAATACATGAATCTAGGCAGAAAGCACACAGGAGAAAAAAAAACAGTTACAGTACTTCTCCCAGCAATGAACAGCCTGGCCAGGTGGCTTTTGAAGAGATTGGCAAAGGTTGTTACTACTAAGTGCTGTTAATTTACTTGTTTAATGTTAAGTTAATTTGTCTGTTGGCTTATAGTCATGCTCTGTTGTGTGTATACATCCACCTACTGAAGATTTGATCATGTAATGTTTTCCAGTCAGTGGGAATACAGCATTGAGGGTTCTATATTCAGTTCCTCTCTCTTGCTATACTTGTTTAGATGTCGAGCATATAACAACACATTCTGCTTTGTATAAGATATGAAGTCTACTTAGTGAGCAGCCAGTGACAGTGAATCCAAGTCGAATATATAAGATAAAAAGTCAAGAGCATACAGTTCTCTTTTCATTTCACTTTTCGTTCAGAAAACCTACATGTCTATTTTGCAAAGCCACTAGAGTTTGATGGCATGGTGCGTATAGGAGATCACACTAGTGCATTGGAGTCATTAACATATTGGCCCTATGTTTCCAGTGTTACAATCTGGATAGGGAGCAGTAAACTTTTGTTTAAAGTTGATGAAATTTGAATTTCCATGTATCTACTAAGAGAGTAAAGCCACCAGATTCCATGATTACAAATAAACAAAAGAAGTTTTACTCTTCAAGAGCCAACAAAGCAAAGAGTAAATATGATCTATCTTCCACTCTAACATCCAGGCATCCAGAATTAATGTGAGGTAAACATGAATTAACAGGCAAACTATGGTCAGACACACCAGTAACTGCACATTAAATGGCAGATCCTGCAAATTTCTCAGTAACCCACCTAGATATCAATGATCACTGTGGGTCAGAAAATTCCTTCAAATCTTGTCTTCATTATGAGAAATTAAGGGTCCTCTCCATTCAGGATTTAACCTCTAATTTCCCTTCAATGGTTGCTCCAACTCAGACAGCCCTAAAGAAGGCTTACCTCCCAATCTGCTCAATCTCTTCTCCCGAGACTGTATCCTGCTGGGTTTACAAAGCTGCACCCCAGCATCTAGTATGATTCTAGCTTGCTAGCTGCACTGAGCAGAACACCGCTGCTCATGGGCTTTCATTGCCCTGACTACCAGCTTCACGGAGCAGACAACTCTTCGGCTTCACTGAGCTGACACTGCTCCCTGCCTGCAGTGAGCTAATGACAGCAGCTGCTCCTGGGCTTCTGTGAGCCCTGGTTCTCAGCTGCACTGAACATCTACTGTCCTTCAGCCTCACTCTCCCACTGCTCCCATGGCTCGCGCTGCAAACCTTCAGTTTCTCCAACCTGGGCTAATCTTGTCATGTGGGCTTGTTTTTGTGCCCCAAGCCTCACATCCTGTGGTCGTTGTTTTTGTGCCACCGCCCCACACAGGAACACTGCTGTCAGGATGGCCGGGCCCTTCAACTTCCATTCTGAGGCAAGGCCTGCAGTCCAATGCTCTTCAACTATCACCTGAACCGAACGCGATATGAACCGGGCTCTCAGCTTGAATTCTCCAGCTTCAAGTGATCCCTGAGCAGCCGTCTATGGGAAACTGGAAACCAAACATGCAGGGCCTGTTCCCCCTGCCGTGCTCTGTGTCTGTGCTGGAGCCCTGGACATGCTGGGAATTATAGTCCTCAGCTTGGAAAACAGACCAATCAAATCCCAGAATACAGATTCCCTCACAGGGGATAACATGCATTCTTTTTCACTGTTGCTCCAGGCGATGAATAACAGACCGGCATGAGAATGCAAGGCAAATCATTAACTGATTCTTTCAAAAACCTCAAAATGGTGGAATCCTAACTTTACATGATGTCAGTCCATGCGAACAAGAGCCTTTCCACGCTCTCCCCCATTTCTACTTGTTAGGCCAACAAGATCTCCAGAGAGGAGGGACATATCTACACCAACAGAACTGCTGCTAAAATCCACAAAGAAATGAGGCTACCTCCTAACAACAGCACATGGAATTCCTTTGGGGCTTCTAGCATTCTACTGCTGTAACTTTGGAAAGATCCACAGTGAAACACGGAAAATGACTTTAAAAAGCCATATATTCAAGTTTTCCAGGCTCTTTGCTGGTCTTCCACTGCTGTTACATCGGGAGATCAAAAGAAGCCCTTGGAAATTCAGGGCATGGTTTATTTTAAAAGGTGCTTACTTCTGTTGGTCTGTTGGAGTTGTTCCTGTCAGAAATTAGGAACATGAATCGGACATTCAGTCTGTTGAGCCTGTTCTGCCACTCAGTTACATCATGGTTGATCTGTATCTTAACTCCGCCTACCAGTCTTAGTTCCATAACCTTTAATTCCCTGACTGAAAGAAATCGACCAACTGAAAAATGATGACGAGGGAGAGAAATTAATTAGACATCCAACACCTTTCTACTGATACTGAAATGTGTTTCCCCCTACAATCCTCTCCCCTCTTCCTGATGGCACTGGGGAATTGTTTCAGAGGTGCCACCATTTTCCCTATGTGAACTTGGGCAATGTCAGCAGGCCACATGCACCCATGGGAGAGAACCAACAGCCAGGTCCACCCAATTTCCACATACATACCATTCCTTCCACAGGTCAGTCAATAATCTAAAGTACATGAAGTTATTTCTTCCCTTACTTTGCTAAAATGCCCAAGATCAGTTAGCTTAACTTGGACAGAGCATGCATCATATGTTGCCACATCTTGCTCCTTGTGGACTAATTTAAAGGAAGAGGTTAACACTGAAACAAAATTCAGAGTTTGGGCAAAGAGAGAGCACGAGAAGAGACTGGCAGTTAACATAAGAAGGAATGCAAAAGCATTCTGTAGGCACATAAATAGTAAATGGATGGTAAAAGGAGTGGGGCTAATCATGGACCCAAAAGAGCATTTACACAAGGAGGCTGGGGACATGGTTGATGTTCTAAACGAGTACTTACATCTGTCTTTACCAAGAAAAATATGCCGTCCAAGCCATAGTGAAAGAGGAGATAGCTGAGACACTGAAGGGGCTAAAAATTGATGAAGCGGAGTATTAGATGGGCTAGCTGTACCAGGACCCAGTGAGATGCATCCAAGGATACTGAGACAAATAAGGGAGGAAACTGCAGAGACACTATAATCTTCTAACCCTCGTTTGAGACAAGGATGGTTCCAGAGGGCTGGAGAGTTGCAAATGTTACACTCTTGTTGAAAAAGGTTTGTAATGATAAGCCCAGCAACTACAGGGCATTTAGTTTAAAGTCAGTGGTGGGAAAGCTGTTGGAAATGATAATTCAGGACATCAGTTAGATAAAAGTGGATAAATTAAGGAAATCCAGCACAGATTTGTTAAAGACAATCATGTTTTATGAGTTTGCTTGAGTTTTTTGACGAGGTATCAGAGAGGTTCAATGAGGGTAATGTGGTTGATGTGTATATGGACTTCCAAAAGGCATTTAATAAAGTGCCACACTGGCTTGTCAGCAAAGTTAGAACCCATGGAATACAAGCGGAAGCAGCAGCTTGGTTATGGAATTAGCTGAGTGACAGGAAGCAACGTGTAGTTGTGAACAGTTGTTTTTCAGGCTGGAGGAAGGTATATTTTATTTATTCTTTCATGGGATCAGGGCATTGCTGGCAAGGCCACCATTTTTTGCCCATTCCTAACACTCCTGGAACTGAGTGCCTTGCCAAGTCATTTCAGAGGGAAATTAAGAGTGAACCACATTGTTGTAGATCTGGAGTCACATGTAGACCAGACAAGGTAGAACGGCAGCTTTCCTTTCCTAAGGACATTCGTGAACCAGGTGAGTTTTTATGACAATTGCTGGTAGTTTAATGGTCACCATTGTTGAAAGCAGCTTTCAATTCCAGATTTTATTCATTGAATTTAAATTCCACCAGTTGCTGTGGTGGGATTTGAAACTCTGTCCCAGAGAGTTAGTCTGGGCTAAGGTAATGGAGCTCCCCAGGTGTGCATGTTAGGACCCCTGCTTTTCTCGATTTGTACTAATGACCTAGACTTTGATGTGCAGGCATTATTTTAAAATTTGCAGATGACACAAAACTTGGAATTATTGTGAACTGTGAGGAGAATGGTGATAGACGTCAAGAGGACACAGACAGGATGGTTGAGTGAACAGGTGAGGGGCAGATAAAATTTAATGTCGATGAGTTTGAAGTGATTAATTTTGGTAAGAAGAACGCAGAGAGATGAGACAAATTAATGGGTTCCAATCTAAAATGGGTGCATGAGCAGAGGGGCCAGGACGGGTATGGGTGGGGGTGGGGGGGGGGGGGGCGGTGCAGCGGGGTGCGGGGTGGCATATCCACATAAATCATTGATTTTGGCAGGACAGGCTGAGAAAGTGGTTAATAAAACATATGGGATCCTGGGCTTTACAAATAGGGGAAGAGTCCAACTACAAGGGAGTTTTGATAAACCTGTATAAAACACTGGTTCAGCCTCAACTGGAGTATTGCGTCCAATTCTGGACACCACACTGTAGCAAGGATTTGGTGACATTAGAGAGGGTGCAGAGAAGATTCACGAAATGTTTCCAAGGATGTAGAACTTCAGTTACATCGATAGATTGGAGAAGTGGGGCTGTTTTCCTTGGAGAAGAGAAGAATAAGGAGAGATTTGATAGAGGTGTGCAAAATCGTCAGGGGTTTGGAGTAGCTAGGGAGAATCTGTTCACATTGGTGAAAAGATCGAGAACCGAAGACACCAACTTAAGATGATTTGCGACATGAGGTGAAAGTCTTTTCATGCAGCAAGTGGTTAGGATCTGGAATGCACTGCCAGAGAGTGTGTTGGAGGCAGGTTCAATCCAGGCTGGGAAAAGCAAATTGGATAATATTTTGAAGAGAAAAATTTGCAGGGCTATAGGGAAAAGGTGAGCGAGTGGGACTAAGTCTTATAGAGAGTCAGCATGGGCATGACGCCCTGAATTGCCTCCTTCTGTGCTGTAATTCCATGATCTGTGCAGGACTTAAAGAAGAAGTCCAAAATGCCCCAAATTCCAGCTGTTACATGTCATCAAACAGCATTTGCAAGGACGGGACAGTGGGGAGCAGTCTTAACCAAACTCGCCAAGTAGAAATCAGTTGAGGCTAAAATCAGGCAATGTGTAAAATGGGCGCACCCAATCATGTCGGAATTCTGAAACAAAAACAGAAAATGTTGGAAAAACTCAGCAGACCTGGCAGTATCTGTGGAGAGAGAAACAGAGTTAACGTTTCGAGTCTGTATGACCATTCTTCAGAAGGGTCATACACTGCTAGACCTGCTGAGTTTTTCCCACATTTTCTGTTTTTGTTCCAGATTTCCAGCATCCGCAGTATTTTTCTATTTTTTTGCATCGGAATTCTGATTTGGTTAAAGTTGAACCTCCCCCTACTCGCCACCCCAACTCCCCCAACCTTTGAGTTCACAACCAAATAGGCTTCCGTCTGCAAAAAAGGACATTGTGGGTTCTTTATGAGTTGATTGCAGGGAGGTTGCTGATTATGTTTCAACGGCCTTATGCTTTATGGATCAGTGATTCTTTTCTAGCTATAAATAGCACAGTGAGTTTCTGAGCGATAATAACCCCTATCTGAATGCAGGAGTTGTGAGTATGACATTGTGAATACGGGGAGATTGATTGTCTTTGTTATAGTCTGATCTGTAACGGATCAACTGCCATTTATTTTTGGTACCGAATAGAAGAAATATAGACATTGTTTTAACATTAATACATCAATGGTGTTTGAAATGAAATTTGGGGGAAGATAGATAGAAGAGCAAATTGATTAACAGGTGTTAGGAAGCCCCCTGCATGTAGTCAACTCATTAAAAAGCAATCTAGTGCATTATGGTTCATAGTGTAGCTCCTGTTAATGTTTGGATGCTCTGTAATTGCACTTGTGAAGGCACTTGAATGCATGAGATCATTAACACCCTCTGTGCTGCTGATTAAAACGATATGTAACTCTTTTGAGTACAAACCCATTTCCATCTGTTTCAGATGAAGTTACATTGTTTCATAGTTTGCCATTGTGAGATTTGAACTCTTGATCTTGGGGTTACAAACCCAGTATCATAACCACTTGGCTATTTAGGCCAAGCCCAAACGGGTAACTCTTTCGAGTACAAACCCGTTTCCATCTGTTTTCAGATGAAGTTACATTGTTTCATAGTTTGCCATTGTGAGATTTGAACTCTTGATCTTGGGGTTACAAACCCAGTATCATAACCACTTGACTATTTACACCAAGCCCTTAAGATGATATGTAACTCTTTTGAGTACAAACATGTTTCCATCTGTTCCTATTCAGATGAAGTTACATTGTTTCATAGTTTGCCATTGTGAGATTTGAACTCTTGATCTTGGGGTTACAAGCCCAGTACCATAACCACTTGGCTATTTAGGCCAAGCCAAGATGTAACTCTTTCGAGTACAAACCTGTTTCCATCTGTTTCAGATGAAATTACATTGTTTCACCATTGTAAGATTTGAACTCTTAATCTTGGGGTTACAAGCCCAGTACCATAACCACTTGGCTGTTTAGGCCAAGCAATTTAAGATGTAACTCTTTCAAGTACAAACACATTTACATCTGTTTCAGATGAAGTTACATTGTTTCATATTTTGCCATTGTGAGATTTGAACTCTTGATTTTGGGGTTATAAACCCAGTACCATAACCACTTGGCTATTTAGGCCAAGCCCTTAAAATGATATGTAATGTGTAGGACTATGGATTGAGCTTCAATTGCTCAATTGGGAAGGTCGCTGACAAGGGTACAACTGAAACCAGGATGGTCCCATGTTTGCTTCAGATTCTAACTGAACGGACCAGGTGGGTGTATGAATCCAGGGTGCCTGCTCACTCCTTCCTCGCTGTCTAGCATCACAGACAAGGAATGATCATCCAGCTGAGGTAACCAAATGCATCAGGACAGCCACACTCCAACAAGTTAATGTGTATTGGTGAACAAAATAATATGTCAATGGTCAGGAGTGGATGGTAGAGAAAGTGCTTGAATTCATATTGTGCATCTCTCATAAACATCCAAAGCACTATATAAAAGAACTTCATTCATTTATTCAGCATTTATTGCCCATCCATAGTCGCCTTTGAGAAGGTGGTGGACTTCTGTATAAACAATTGAGTGGCTTTCTAGGCCATTAGAGTCAACAGTATTGGTGGGAACTGGAGGCACAAATAAGTCAGGTTCAGACTTGGTGAGAATCAATTTTCCTGGAGCAGTATATGTAGGCTCTACGTACCCACTTCCACTGAAGGAGTGAGTGCACTGGCTGACACACAATGGCAAGTTTCAGAATGACTCAAGGACTGAAGACCTCAGAAAATTTCTGGAAAAAATGTTGAAAGAGGCTGGGATTTTCCGGCCCCATCACGGGTGGGACCCGCTGCGGGCGAGGCAGCGCCCCAGCCAGAGGTCCATTGACATGGGACCGGAAGATCCCAGCGGTGGGCGGGTCTGGAAAACCCCGCCCAAAATGTTGGTGAAGTCTTGACAAAGTGTCCCAGATAGCCTCCCGATGTGTTTCAAAACTCCTCTTCTGACCTCCAGCAGTTAGGAAAGGTGACATACCTTGAACTAGCACTTGAAATGCTCAGCAAAGACTTGCTTATGCCCAATTAGCTAGTTGCTGTTAGGAGGGGACATTGATTGAAGCATCACGCACCAAGATGTCATGCAGTCACTTTAATGAACACCAGCAGATAATTTAAGTACCACTCCTCTCAGTCTGGCAATTCTAGGAAAAATGCCGTGAACAAAGGAGACCACTATATATTGCCTTCATCAATTCTTCACCAAGGCATTCAGCTATGTGAGCAGAGGCAACCCATTTAAGGCGCTTAAGAAAATTGGCCGCAGAAGCTGTTCAGTGTGATCTCCTCCTTCCATGATAACAGGATTGGTAAGACCAGTTATCAAAACAACCCTTTTGAGATCCGCAGAAAGATCAAACAAGGTTGAGTGCTGGCGCTGACGTTCTTTGACATATTTATCGCTTTGCATCTGTCATAACCCATCTGGTTCACTAAATTTGCCATCCCTACCTGGTCTGGCCTATGTGTGATTTCAGATCCACAGCAATGTGATTGACTCACAACTGCCTTCTAAAATGGCTCACCACCCCCAAGGGCAATTAGGGATAGGTAACAAATGCTGGCCTTGCCAGCAATGACTACATCCTGTGAAAGAATTTTTAAAAATGCATTCAGTTTATATACAGAGCATGTCTACTTACATCCCAGAACTGACCAAAAAGTGGTCAGCCTTGCCCACCTGAGCTCTCAGACATCATCGGAGAGTTACTGTACCCCAATGATGCTAAACTAGCATTCCGTATGGAGGAACAACTTCAGCAGTAAATGGACAGACCTCTTTCACATATGTAAAGAGTTTGGTTTGAACATCAGCATCAGGAAGACAAATCTCCAGGATGTTGCCACCCTGTCATCCATCCATTGACAGTGTGACACTGGAGATTGCTAATAGCTTCATATATCTAGGCTCCACCATTACCAGCAATCTCTCACTTGATACTGAAAGCAACATGCACATTTGCAAAACTTGTGGCTGTTTCATCCAAAAGAGTGTGGAACAACAGCAATCTGAACACCAAAGAACACCAAACTATGAGTCTACCAAGCCTGAATCTTCAGTGCACTCTATGACAGTGAGACCAAGTGAGGCAGGTGAAAAGGCTGAACAGATCCCATCTTCGCTGTCTCAGACATATCCTCAGCATCTCTTAGCAGGACAAGGTCACCAACTCTGAGGTTCTGGAGCATGCTAATTCCACCAGCATATGCTTATTGCTAAGCCAACAACATCTGCGCTGGCTTGACCACATTCATCGGTGGATGACAGCTGCATACCCAAAATATTTCTGCTGAGTGAACTAGCCACTAGGTCACAACCTGCTGGGTGTCCATATGCCCCCCCCCTCCAAGAACAAAGATAGTGAACATTGGCACAGACAACTGGGAGACAGTCATCAATGGTTGTGACCATTGGAAGTTGACTATGGAGGGGCATTGGAAAAGATGAGCAGAAAAGGAAAGCTCAGCTGGCCAAGGGAGGGCCCTGGGAAAAAGAGAGGCTAGCGAATGCTGCACCTTCTTAACCCACTGTCTTACTCTGCAGAAAAGGCAGCAGAGACTGCCATACCAGAGTGGGGCTCCTGAGCCCCCCCACCAGGTGATGTTGAACTCAGAGCAGACCACCATGGCACAAAATATCATCTTGCGAGATGAAAGGCTGCTAAATAGTAAGCAATTTAAATCTCAATCAGCCCTGCAGCGATCCTCTGGGCTGGTGTTCCTCGTCTGCACTTCACCAGCTTTAAGAAGGTGGTGCCTTGTACTAAACACAGGCTAAACTGGCATTTAAGCTCAAGGCCCTAACTTAGTCACATCGGAGGCTGAAGAAGCTGTTGAAAATTGCGCCCACTATGTAAAGGCAAGTTCTGGCTATAGCAGTATTAGGTTACTTCAGGGTCAGAATATCTACAGAGCAGTGCTCTCAATCCAGCGAAAGCTCAGCATGGCAAAACTGCTCCTGTAAACATTTCCTTGGGCTCTCACTGGAGTAGGCTCTTATTTCAGCCGTGCCTCCTGCTGCTGCACTTCCATTGTCATGTCCTTTATGTACCTGTGGGGAGCTGTTGTGAAATTGGTGAATAGATTCTGATTGTAAAGGTCTCTAAATGCTTTTAAAGCCTTACTATAAATATTTTGTGAAAATTTTAATTTGTTTTTTTAATCACATCTCAAGCTACTTCACATACATACATGAATTCCACCGACTGTAGTGTAGGTCAAGATGGCTGCTGATTTATAGACTAAAAGATGACATTAACAGCAAGATGAACAACCAATGGTTCTGCTCATGTTGACTGAAGGAGCAATGATAGTAAGGACACCAGGAGAACTCTTCTCTTTTCCAAATAGTACTTTAACAAATCAGTAGATAGCAAAGATCCTATGACATTATCAATTCAACATCTCATTCAAAAGGTGTACCTCCAGTAATGCAGCACAGGATCCATTCTGCTCCTGAGTTTTGGCCTAGAATATGTGTTCAGGTCCTAGGGTGGGGGTTGACTCCACATCCTTATGATGAGAGTGAGACTAACTGAACCAAGCTAGCTCCACAGAACATATTGCCATAAGGAATGTGCACCTTGTTCCTCAGCTGGTCTGTCTCTAATTATTAGTTATGTAATTCACAATGGTACGTCGTTGCTTAATTATATATCTGCTATAATTTCTAGGGAAATGGGAATAATGTCAGCAGCAGATATAAGTAGACTGGAGGTGACATCAATTGAAGACCACTTCACAATAACATTGTCAAACAATTCACAGGAGGGCATTCCAATAAAAGCATTATTTTGTAACTGACAAACACAAAGAGTAGTTTTGTGACCAAAAGTAAGTTATATATAGAATAAACAGTACATATAGTTATATAAAGAATAATAGACAGCTGGAAGTGAGTAATGAGGCCTTTGTGTAATTAGATGACCCTGAAAACATGCAAGGGAAGTTAGCTAAAATGTTTTTGTCAACAGTTTTGAAGAGCTTGTTTAACCAAGACAGGCAACTCCATCTGTTTACAAGAACATAAGAAAAGTTGAGTTCTAAAAGTCCTCTTGTCCATTGAAACCTGCTGCTCATGATCTAATTTTCCCAGTCTAATAATGGAGGTGGAATTTCCTGATTCCTCACCCTAGGAAAGGCCATTTTCCCAGGAGCAAAGATCAGGAAAAAGCGATGCAAGAAAAAAGGGACCATTGGGTCTATGTCTCTTATTTGTTACCCAGGATTTTCAGGGCTTTCCTTGGAAACTGAAACTTGACCTGTGTCTGCAGTTGGCACAAGGCATTCCAAGACCTGAAAATAAGACAGGGTAGGCTTACTTTCAAATGTAGTGAGTGCCTGAAGAGTATGGTGCCAGATGCTGCTCTGAGACTCCAGACAATCACTGGGGTCTATGAGAGCTCCTTAACAGTCCACAGGTTTCCAGATAGGACCAACGTACAAGTTAAAGTGTCCCTGCCTTTTCCTGAATCTTCTAATAGATTTCCAGGGAGGGAGCTCCTGGATTTTGACCCAGCGACAGTGAAGGAACAGCGATATATTTCCAAGTCAGGATGGTGAGTGACTTGGAGAGGAACTTCCAGGTGGTGGTGTTCCCATGTGTCTGCTGTCCTTGTCCTTCTAAATGGTAGTGGTCCTAGGTTTGGAAGGTGCTGTCTAAGGAGCCCTGGTGAGTTACTGCACTACATCTTGTAGCAGGTACACATTGCTGCCACAGTTTGTGATGGTGGAGGGAGTGAATGTTTATTGTGGTGGATGGGGTGTGTGAAGCCCCTTGGAATGTTTCATTATATTAAAGGCCCCAAATGAATATAAGTTATTGTTCTAATTAATAATTTACATTTCTCTTTATATGGAATAATTCAGTTGCTAAATTTGCGTAAGGTATAGCTGGAACAGAGGGACTGAGATGAATGTCAGATCATGGTTTCAGCTTTGCCTCTGGAAGACATATGGAGAAGTTTTCGTTAAGCTGTCATGCTTTTATATTTGTGTGAAAGTCACAGGTTTGAGTCCTGACTTCATCCCAAGACAAATGGATGCGTGTCACCACAACAATTTTCTCTGCAGTCTCTCATCCCTGTTGCAGTTTGTTTCTCCTTTTTTTTATTCTTTCACAGGATGTGGGCGTTGCTGGCTAGGCCAGCATTTATTGCCCATCCCTAATTGGCCTTGAGAAGGTTGCAGTGAGCCACCTTCTTGAACTGCTGCCATCCATGTGGTGGAGTTACACCCACAATGCCATTAGGGAGGGAGTTCCAGGATTTTGACTCAGCGACGGTGAAGGAATGGCGATATAGGTCCAAGTCAGGGATCTTCTTTGCTAGTGTAGAAGCTGACTTAGCTCTACCTCAGTCTATTAGTATATGGTAGTTATTGCTCAGTCACAGTTTCCTTTGCTGCCTTCTCTGCTCCACTGCACACAAATTTTCTCAGTGTAGAGCAGGATCATGTGGACCTTGTGCTGCTTAAAGGTTAGTCTCTCTATGATGCTCCTTAAAACCTATCTCTTTGACCAAGCTTTTGGTTACCTGCCCTAACATCTCCCTGTATGGCCGTCAAATTGTACTAGATAATGCTTCTGAGAAATGCCTTGGGACTTCCTACCACATTATGGATGTTATATAAATGCGAGTAGTTGTTTTTCTAACTTAAAATGGTGAATTCAGTGTCAAATTAAGTAGGAAAAATAAATAATGGATTAGATTAAGAGAGAAAAAATAGTGACAAAGATAAAGTGAAAAAAAATCTTGTTAAGACAATCCTCAACAATAGTTAAAACCTGAAAGAATGAGACTCCACACTTTTAATTGTTTATTTTCAGTGCCAGAGTGGTTGACTGGTAGATTTTAATATGTGCCACATTGATAGAAGACCAAGTGGACTTGAACTTACTTGATTTAACTTCTTGTGATGGGTTTAGTTGATATCTACAGTACAAATACTATGGAGTCTCAGTCGTTCAGATTTTAATTGTTGTTGGAGATTAAAGTAAACTACCTTCATTCCATTTTTCCTTTCGGTCTCTTCTCTCTTCATCCAATCATTTCTTCCTTGGCTCCATCTTGGTGAGTCAGATAGCAAGATGCCATTTTTGCGAAGGTGACGAGGGGCATCTTTGACAACAACTTTTGGATTTCTGAATTTAAACACGCAACTGGTGTTGCCTGAAGTTTCTGTGATATTTGCACTTAAGTAACAGCAGCAGCATTAAGCCTCGCTGCTATTTTGACAGCTATTTTTGGGCCATTGTTTGTACTAAGGAACCATGGTGTTAATTCAGTCATGGCCTGGTGTGAGGCTATTGAAAGCAGGACTGTGCGTTTCAGTCCTTTGGTTTCTACAATTTAGATCAGCAATAGAGTGCTTTCCACTGGCAGAAGTACAAAATGTTTGGAAATTTGCCAATTGTGACCCAAATGTGATATTTCTTTTATGGGGATGGGGGTGGAGGGGAGAGTTAGATTTCCTCTGTGTGTACAAACGTTGTTTATAAAGAATAGATTTATGTTTTCATTACACAGGAAATAAAAAGGAAAATCTCTGATACAATTCTCAGTGAAGCACTGATAATTTAAATATGGCCGGAGAGATTCATACCATAATGATGTGCGTGCAGTCTTAAAGATTGAAGACGCACCTCTAATAACAGCAGGAGAGACACCCACCAACATTGATTTTAATTTTACCTTTATGAAAGGTTTGGACAATATTTGTAACAGCTCAGGGATATGTGAAAAGTTAGTAACTGTGTAAATAAGATTTACGATAAATGATAGATCCTGGGATATTTTTTGTTCAACAGAGTTGGGTTCTTACTAATCCGACCACCTTTATTTAAAAACCCCAGTTCCGTGCATCTCCCACCCGTGTGAAAATGGCATCTGAGGCAGCAATAACCCAAAATATACTCCTTGCGCATCTCTTAAATTTACCCTTGAGTACTCCAGTAAATCTCTGCTTTTTTTTTAAAAGCTGTCAGCATGTCAATTAATGCCGGCTACATTTCCCCAAGATGAACATTTACCCACACTATCTTGTTGTATACAGGAGCCTAAACACACCTTGAAGAATTGTGAGCACGGAAACCATTCAGTTTAATGGTCAAGTACGCTAAAGATTTATTTGGTGTCTTGCATGCTTTCTCTAACCATTAAACTCTGAACAGAAAAGGAGATTTACATACCCATATTTTGTATATAGGGAGCCATAACACAGGAGCAACACTGCTTCTTTGAAATGTTTGATAGACCTACAGTATTAATGTGCAAAGCATTAAGCAGAAAGATCAAGCGTGTCACCCATTATCTAAATGTTTTCAATGTTAAGCATACAGGAGGCTGATTCTTCCATAAGTTGTTGCACAATAGGTTAATACTGTGGCAGCCCTCACAAACCCAGTGACCTTCTCAAGTGCCAATGCATAATGCTAATTTAGTGTCTCAGTTGGTAGCGTCTTTTCCCCTTAGTCAGAAGGTCGTGGGTATAAACCCCACTCTAGAGATTAGAGCACAGAATCTAGAATGGCATTCTCAGTGCAGTACTGAAAGCATGCTGCAGTGTCAGAGATGCCATCTTTTGTTTTAAATCAAGGCCAGGTCTGCCTATTCAGGTGGACATAAAAGATCCAAGAAACTACCCCAAGAAGAACAAAAACATTCTCCCTTGTGCCCTGGCCAAGAATTGTTCTTCACCAACACCAATAAACAAAGGTTATGGGATTTTGGTTGTGCAATCTTGCCGTGGGTAAACTGGCTGCTGCATTTCCTATGTTAAAACAGTGACTTGACTTCCGAATTATTTAATTAGCTGCAGAGCACTTTGCGGCCATGTTCAGGTGTTTGTGTGTGTCTGTGCCTGTGTGTGTGTGTGCTTTTGTCTGTGTGTGTCTGTGTGCGTGCCTCTGTCTTTCAGTGTGTGTGACTGTCTGTCAGTATGTGTCCCTGTGGGTTTGTTGTGGGGATTATGGCCAGGATATTACCGGCCCCAGGGAGGCATGGAGACCAAGTAAAATTGCGGTCAAATGGGCTCCCTGATACGGCCCCACCATCGGGCACTTTACCAACGGTGGGACTGGATGCAGAGAGGCTAATTTACATAATTAAAGGCCCAGTTAGAGGCTATTTTACGTTGCTATTGAAATTTACTGATAGCGGTGTGAACCTAACTGGAGACGGCCTCCCTGCTGCTCTTTGGGGGAAGGCCTCAATCAGCAAAGAGGGAGTCATGGGCACGGAGAGCAGCACCCATAGACCCACAACCTCTGCGATGGCGTTTGCCCGTCAGCCCTTGGCCCAGCGTTTAATTTGTTTTTAACTTGCCTCTCGGAGGCTCCAAGTCCTCCCACGTTCCTCAGCAGCAATTGCTTCTTCTGATGGCACTGCTGAGGCATCAGGGCTGCCGGCCCTGTGGTGGGGCCAGCAGCGTCAAGAGCCTGCCCTGGACGGTGGGCCTACAGGCAGTCAATCAGGAGGCTGCCTTTCGTAAAATTGCCGAGCAGATGCCATTGCTGGCAAGTGTGGGCTCGGGCCCCGATTTCTACCCTGACCACCAGAGCCCGACCCCACTCATAAATTCAACCCACCTCTCTTCTGTGGATTCTCAATGGGAGATGTAGGTCAATGGGAATATCAAATAAATATTTTGGGAATACTTCTCTATTATTGGACACTGATGTTAAACCTCTGAAGCAAATCCAAACAGATACAATTACTAAATAAGTGATATAACTTTTGGGCGAGTTGCTGCTAATTCAGTGGAGGCCCAATGTGCTTTGGAGGGTGTTCATAAAATTACAGGGCTGACTTCCTCCTGCACTTTGACAGGATGTTGCACCCAGAAGCCAGGGAACAAAGCTGACAGTAGCAGCAGAAAGGCCTGCACCAGTGTGGTAATGGGTGCTGGCTTCAAGGGGCCACCTGGTTGCTCCTCACTAGCAACCTTAAGGCTAAAAGGGGACACATAACTCTATGATCGTCCATGTCCTCGTTGCTACTCTATCTTATTCCCCGTGATTCTTTGGCCAACAGTGAGCTAGGAAAACGAAGTGGTTGGCACGGTGACACTGATTCAACCTTGTTTTAAGAGGCTTCATTGCTTGCGCTTTTTATACATCCTGCACCCGCGAGGACTCTCCAAAATGATGAAGGCAAAACAAAGAAATCTGAAACCCAGCAACACAGGCCTCTGTGCCTTTTCACCCGGCTTGCATTCGCAAAATAAACATTCACTAAGCACAAAGCAAAGTTTAAAAAAAAACATTTCAGGATGCTAGACTGGGTCTGCAGCAGGTGGTGAGGGAACCAACAAGAGGGAAAAACCTACTTGGCCTGATCCTCACTAACCTGCCTGCTGCAGATGCATCTGTCCATGACAGTATTGGTAGGAGTGACCACTGCACAGTCATTGTGGAGACCAAGTCCCACCTTCACGCTGAAGATACCCTCCATCATGTTATGTGGCAGTACCACCATGCTAAATGGTATAGATTTTGAACAGATCTAGCAACTCAGGACTGGGCACCCATGAGGTGCTGTGGGCCATTAGCAGCAGAATTGTACTCGAACACAATCTGTAACCTCATGGCCTGGCATATCCCCTATTCTACCATTACCATCCAGCCAGAGGATCAGCCTTGGTTCAGTGAAGAGTGCAGGAGGGCATGCCAGGTGCAGCACCAGGCATACCTAAAAATGAGGTATCAATCTGGTAATCAATCAGGATTACTTGTGTGTCAAACAGCATAAGCAGCAAGTGATGGACAGACCTAAGCGATTCCACAACCAACGGATCAGGGCTAGGCTTTGCAGTCCTGCCACATCCAGTCGTGAATGGTGGTGGACAATTAAACAACTGGCTGAAGGAGGATGCTCCACAAATATCCCTATGCTCAATGATGTGGGAGCCCAGCACAATCAGTAAAAAAGATAGGGTTGATGAGGGACTTCGGTTATAAGGAGAGGTGGACAAGAAAGGACATTTCTCTTTGTAACAGAGCAAGTTAAGAGATAACCTAATATAGGTCTTCAAGATGATGCGATATTTCGATCGAGTAGATAGAGAAAGGCTACCCTCTCTGGCGAGTGGGGCAACAAGCAGAGGCCATGGATTTAAAATCATTAGCAAAAGATCTGGAGGAGAGAAGAGAAGCATTTTCACTCTGAGTTTTATTGTCGAGATCTGGGACTCTACCTGAAAAGGCAGTGGAAGCAGATTCTACAAATAATTTGAAAAGTGAGTTGGACAGACACTTGAGGATGAGGAACTCAATGGATTATTGACAACCAGCAGTGGTGCGGAACTGAACACAACTGCTCCTTCAAAGAGCTGGCACAGGCACAGTGGGCTGAATGGCCTCCTCCTGTGCTGTTTGAACATATATGAACATATTAATATTTTGAAAGAAAATTATTGGGATTCGGCAGGTGAAGTAATAATCAAATTCTGGTAATGCAGCTGATGTTCTTTGATGTTATTTTGATGGAACTGTAGTCAGTCTTGCTCTGTCAATCAAAGAGGCTTGGTTGCATAATTGCAAACTTTGGTTTTCTTCTCTGTTGCTGTGGCAACACTGCAAGAAAGCAATTTGTTTATTGATTCTTGCAGATGTTGCCATGGAAGTCCAGCAAAGAAGTCAGCTGAATATGCTAATTTGGTAGCATTTAGTGACTTTTGATGGTGCCATGTACTCTTATCTCAGAGATCCAGCCCAGACCGATGAAAGGAAAGTTTCCTCTATCTACTATCGAAAGGTCTGAGGGTAAACTGAACCTGGGTCTAGAGGGAACGGTACAAACCTATCCATAATTAAGCACAGAACTGACAATCTCCCAAATCATGCAGCAACGGATGAACTCTTGAGTATGGGTTATGGTACCACTGTTGGGCAGAGTCAAGGAAGCTTTTCTCAGGAGATTTGCCAAATCTAATCTAGGAGTGTTCGGTGTTGAAAGTGGATTCACAGCAACACCAGCCCTGATCTGATAGACCATCTCCTCCCCACCCCCACTGCCAGTACTTTGGGCTGAAATTCCCTCCCCCTGAAGTTCCGAAGAAGAGTCACATTGGTCTCGACTCTGTTTCCCTCCAGACCCGTTGAGTCTTTCCACTGCTTTCTGTTTTTATTTCCTCCTCCAGAATTGGGGGCGGAACTTAGGCCCACAGCTCCAGCCCTGCAATAACCCTCTCCTCATCCCATGGGTCAGGAATCATCAAGCACTCATGCCAAGTTCCTGGTAAGATTCCTGCAAGCCCGTGGGAGCCTGCAAGTCAATCCTGAGGAGAAAGTGCCAGCGATACTGAAGTGTGTAGGGAGAAGTGATGCAGTGGTAGGTGATTCCAAGCGACAGGCTACGATGGGAAGTCATGGCAAGTTGCAAACATTTCCTGAAACAAGACAAACAGCAGGATATTACAAACCTGAAATCAAAGGAACTTCACTGCCTGAGCCCTGACAACCAGAGTAAACTAACAAGCTGTCAAGCCCATAACTGCATGTTGTAAGGTTCTGGAGCTGCAATTTTGTTCAAAACCCCAGCAATGACAGAATAGCTGCAGGATCAGAATTTTTTTTTCTCTAATTACACATGCCGAAGTACAGGTTCCCAGCCATCATACCACCCACCCCTCCCCACCTGTTCACTGTAGTATAAAGGGTTAACAGATGGGGTATGCTAATGTATGATGTAGGTGCTGATGTACCACTGACATAAGTCAGTCATGTGTTAGACTCGCTTGGGGAGAGAGAGTAGTTGGCATCATGCCTAATACATGTAATCTGTTTAGAAGTATTACTAATAAACAAGTGTTAAGCAGACATCAGAGAATGTCCACAGACAGTCTAGGAACCATGCCTAGAGACCAAGACAGAAGGACCCAATCTTAAAACACTCACCAATTACCCAATTGATAACACTATAGAACATGAGGCATGATTGGGGGTCCAGAGGGTTAGGAAGGACTGGGATGTGAAGAGAATTGAGATGCTATTCATCTCTAAAAAGCCTCTTTAGTCAGCGTCTCAAATAGGCTCTCCTAGTCAAACTCCTACTGCCTGGCTTCATGTGCTGATCCTGTTTAGAACTGTGGGCAAGCGGGGGAAGCCAAACAGTTCCAGTTTGGTTGGGCTTGTCAGTCTTAATTAGCAGTCTACCTGGGAGAAGGCAACTCTGATTTCAAAACTCCGAGCTTTGGGTTAACTGGCAAGGTATATATCAGCTGACAGAATGGATGATCACAAATAGTGCGAACAGACTGGACAGGCTCTTCAGATTGTTCAGCAGCTCATCTCAGAGAAGAACAACTCCAAAATCAAAACCTGCATCTATTCAGCTGCTACGCTTGTGGCATTGAACCAGAGCATTATTGGCTGCCTTGGATGAGAGAGTGGGAGAGGCTCTGCATAAACTCCATCCTCTTAAAAGTACTCAACATGCAGGCTGTCCAACAAGTCATCAACCAAAACATCAGACGCACCAAGTCCTATGGCAATGGGAAGTGACAATGGGGGCAGGTAGGGGACACTACTGGCAGTGTTCAGGCATGCACACAGGAGGTCTCAGGGTCACTCAGTGACAGTCACTCTCCAAAGATGTGGGCAGATATGGAGTTCATATCTCCTGAGGTGACAGAGCAGACCTTTTCAGTTGCAGTGCTGCCCTCCCCAATCCAGAGAAGGGGAAGAAAAGGAAGCCTAAACACAGCCTGCTCTCCCTGCACCTGCCAGGTTACCGCTCCTGGCTGGTCATCCATTCACCACGGCCTAAATGTAAAGAACAAGACTACTAATCATCATATGAAGCTCGGTTCATGGAAAGTCAGAACACTCCTTGACAATAATATGAAACCAGAGTGCAGAAGAACCCGCATAGCCAGAATGCTGGGCAGGTACAACATTGATAGATGCCCTAAGTGAAACAAGGCTCGCTGAGGAGTTTCAACTTGAGGAGGTTGGTTCAGGTCACACATTCTACAGCAGTGGCCAGTCCAAGGACCAGCCTTGACAGTCTGGCATGGGCTTTGCCATTCGATTTGAACCAGCACGCCAGATTGACTCGCTTCCCAACAACAGTTCTTTGCTTTAGTCTTGCCAGTGACCAACATGCAACATTCATTAGTGCCTACGCTCGAAGAATGACACATACAGATGAGGTCAAGGAGCGTTCTATGATGACCTCAGCAAGGTAATTAGAAGAATATCCCACCAGGATAAACGCATTATTCTTGGTGATTTCAATGCCCGAGTGGACACAGACTGTAATACACAGTGGAATACTAGGACACCACGGTTTTGGTAGAGCAAATGCCAATGGCCAGCTCCTTCTCTCTAAGTGAGCGAGTTTGACCTAATCATCTCAAGCACAGTCTTCCAGCAAGCAACCAAACTGAAAACAACATGGATGCACCCCAGATCCAAACACTTGCACAAGTTGCTCTATGTTATTGTACAACAGAGAGATCTGAAGGGTGTGCATTCTACCTGCTCCCTTAGAGGTACAGAATGCTGGTCTGACCATCGGCTTGTCAGGAATATTGTGTCTTTGAAGATAAAATCTAAGGCGCCTCAACACAGGATCAAACAACGAAAGAAGCTTGATGTAGCGGTTCTTAAAGAATGGCCAAGAGACACCTGGAACACAGCCTAGCCACAGGAATTGCTGATATCCCCAAGGACAATATTGCCATTGAAGGTTCTTGGAAAAAGTTCAAGTGTGTTGCAGCACAGCATCTGAGGTCCTCGGATTTATTCAATGGAAGTAGCAAGACTGGTTCGACAACAATGACCAAGGCATAGGCAAGCTTCTAGACGAAGTGTACGATGCTCACAGATCTTATAAAGCTGACAAGAAATCAGCAGCATTGAGTGCCAGCTATCATCATGCTGCATGCCAAACCAAGAGAGATGAAGAACCCATGGTGGGAAAACAAGGCTGATGAGTTTCAAGCAGCTGCTGATAAAAATGACCAAAAGACTCGGCACAAAGGTCTGCAATCAGTTCATGGCCCCAAAACTAACTGTGTGACACACATCCTCTCAACAGATGGATTGGCTCCTAGTAAATAGGCATGAGATTCTCTCCCATTGGGTAGAGTACTTCTGCAATCTTCTAAACCAACAATCCGTAGTGTGCAATGATACCACTAAGTCACTTCCACAGCACCACACTCTAGAAGAGCTTGCTCTCGACGCTTCTCAAGTGGAAATGATGAAGGCTGTAACACAGCTTTCTATGAGCCAGTCACCAGGAGCTGAAGTATTCATGTACGGAGGGATTCAGGTGGTTAGGAAACTCTCTAGTACCTTCTACCTAATTTGGAACCGGGACACTGTGCCCCAAGACTGGAAGGATGCCTCCATAAATCATCTCTACAAACAAAAAGGAACATGTCCATCTGTGGCAATCATCATGGAATATCATTTCTTTCAACAGCAGGAAAAATTCTTGCAAGAGTTATTCTTAATCGGACTGTCACTGACCTCATTGACTCTGTGTACCCAGAATCACAGATCGCTTCCCTACGGGACAGAGAACAGTGGACATGATCTTTGCAGCACATCAAATTCAACAAAAGTCCCAAGAACAAAATAAAGACCTCCACATGGTGTTCGTTGGCCTGACCAGGAAGGCCTGTGGAAGGTTCAGTACAAATATAGTTGTCCTGAAAAGATGATCAGTGTCATTAGCTTGTTTCACGATGGCATGATGGCCAGCGTGGTGACAAAATGGTAAATCATTGGATGCCTTTCCTGTCGCCAGTGATACCAAGCAGGGCTGTCTATTGACTCCAACTCAATTTGACATATACTTTTTGGCCATGCTCCAGCACACACTTGACACAGGGGTACACATTCATTTCAGGACAGATAGCGACCTCTTCAACATACAAAGGCTCAAGGCTTGTACAAAGGTTACTGAACAGCTACTGAGTGAACACTTGTTTGCGGACAACTGCACTCTCATGGCACATATCCAGAGGACATTCAGCTGCTTGTTGATCATTTTGTCCTAGCCTCAGAACACTTTGGCCTGACAATAAGTCTAAAGAAGACAGAGACCTTGTATCAACCTGCCCCATGGCTACAAACTCCAAGACCCCACAGTCACTATCAAAAGCACGCTCTTCCATTCAACACAGAAGTTTTATTATCTTGGCAGTATCCTCTCCAATAACACTACACTGGATGACAAAATTAACCATCTCCTGGCAGAAGCAAGCTCAGCATTTGGCAGGCGCACTCACAGACTTTGAACAGATCATAGAGTTTGTCTCAGAACAGAGAACAAAATCTATGAGGCAGTTGCTCTTGGATCACGGCCTAAATTTTGCGCTCATCAGGGGAGCGATCGACAGGCCCAGGAACAGACGAGAAACGAGCCCCTGACTGCGATCAACCCCCTATTGCGATTTCACGGTGGCTGACCAATTAACTGCCAGCCAGCGTGAAACACACCCCAAGGAAGGGTCAGCACTGCCAGCTGGGGTAGCCAATGTCACTGCGGGTGCTGGTGAGCACTTCCACTGAGCTCGCTGAAGGCAGACAGCTGCCCCAGGGAGCTGCGGGCCTCTGAATAATAAAAGCAAGCCCAAAATTGCTGTGAAAAATGTCCATGCAGGACAATCAAGCACCTGAAAGCAGACCTCATAAAAAAAAACAGTCCCCAGATATTTCTTTTTATTTTATATCCTAACGGAGATTTCATCCCTGCCCTTGGATGAGGTTTCATCAAAAATGTAAAGGCCGCCTGGCCGATTGGCCCATCCACCAACCGTAAGGTTGGACAGGCCACAAGAAATCGCTTACAATTGCACCGTTGCCTGCTTAATTGTCAGCGGGCGCTCTTCCGACAGCAGCGCGCGCCCGAGACACTCGCCCGAGGTCATCTTGCGCGATTTTACACCCGCTCAAGTCGGGCTGCCCGCCCGCAGAATGTAAAATTCTAACCCACTTCTTTATGGGTGTAAGACTTGGACAATGTACCAGCATCACTAGAAGCATTCCATCTGCACTGCCTGAGATCCATTTGCAGTATCAGGCAGCCGGACAAGCTCCCTACCGCCGCGGTTCTTGCAAAGTGCTGGATACCTGACATTGAGAGCACGCTCATCAGAGCTCAGCTTCTCCGGGTCGGTCATGTGGTTCACAGGGAGGACTCCTGCATACCCAGAGGCAGTAATCTACAGCCAGCTGAGCACGGGAACCCGCACCACAGGACGTCCCAAACTCAGATGTAAAGACAATCTGAAAGCCAGTCTCAAAACTTGCAAGCTGGATCACAATACGTGAGAAAGAAACAGCTCTGGACAGACCCAAATGGAGAAGTCTCTCTCATCAAGCGATTTTAATATTTGAGGAGAACAGAGTCAAGTACCTTCAGGGCAAGTACATGCAGCGCAAAGCCAATGCCTCCATCCATCCCTCCAACACTGACTTCATGGGCAGTGTTTGCAATCGGTTATGCAGATTGAGACTTGGTCTAATGTCACACATGAGACAACATCAACCTCGACTGTAAACCGTTTTCTTTTACATGCCGAATGCCAATCCATTGAAGCAATGGGAGAATCCATCACATGAGACATGTAAAAAGCTGACACTTGTGCCTCACACCGAAGCAGTGTTGCTCTTTCAGAGGTGCTGCTCCTTGGGTGAGGTGTCAAATTCAGGATCTGGAAGGCTTGACCCTAAAGCTCAGGTGGATGTTAAGGATCCATGGTACAAATGAAAAAAGTGCAGCAAATTCTCCTGGACAATAAACTTTTCTCAAACAACATCACACACTGATCTTTCATTTCTTCTCAGTGTTCTTTGTGGGACCTTGCTGTGCATGGAACAAATACACTTCAAAATCATTTGTTGCTGGTGAAGTGCTTTAGAATATTGCCTGAGAAACAGGATAAGTTGCTTCATAGATGCAAATCGGCCTTGTGGCTCTTGCTCAGATTTAAGCCTGGACAGTGAGTGCCAATAGGCCATTCAACCATGAATGGAGACAGCAGAACCCAGTGCTGCCCTTTCCAACAGAGGGTCAGTTAAGAACAAGAACTTTGTTTGCGATTCTCCTTCCGAAACCCAGAGACAATTGTGACAACTCTTGTCTCCCTTCTTCAGTTCTATTTGTCGCTAATGTTATTATAAGGCTGGTCACTTGCTCCTTAATTACTCTTGGCTATGTTTCAATATGTTCTCCAAGCTAGTCAGGTCATATGCAGGGGCTGTCAAAGACAAGCCTGCTGCTTTCTTACCAGGAAAGAAAAGTGGAGGTTGGGACACCCTGGAATATATTGGCACTGTTCTAAGTAATCAAACTCCTCGGGTTCAGGGAGCAGGTAACCCATCTGCCATCTGTACCCATGATTGGTACCTGAAATGGAGATCACCCATCAGAAAGAAAGATAGGGAGGAAACCTCCTTTGGAAAAATAAAATTGTAGGATACAATGTCTGTCATCCCCAGTAACAATGAATCTTTATTATGAATACAGGTTGTCAATGTCTTATTAATTACATTGCTAAGATTTAATGGCAATTACATTGTCAAGGTTTAAGGGCAATTACATTGTTAAATAGGTGATGGGTATTATAAATGGGAAGTAGCACAAACATACGAATTAGGAGCAGGTGTAGGCCATTGGGCCCTTCGAGCCTGCTCCACCATTCAATAAGATCATAGCTGATCCGATTTCAAACTCAACTCCACATTCCTGCCTACCCCCGATAACCTTTCACCCCCTTGCTTATGAAGACTCTATCTAGTCCTGCCTTAGAAATATTCAAAGATTCTGCTTCCACTGCCTTTTGAGGAAGAGAATTCCAAAGACTCACGACCCTCTGAGAGGAAGAATTTCTCCTCATTTCTATCCTAAATGGGTGATCCCTTATTTTTCAACAGTGGCCCCCTAGTACTAGTGTCTCCCACAAGAGGAAACATCCTCTCCACAAGTAGTGTCAACTAAGTCAATAAACTCTCTCCAGCAAAGAAACCAGCTGTGTCACAGTTTTAAATTCAGCAACTAGCGTGGATCCGATTAACACAAGTCATCAGGAGAATGATGTCTGAGAGTGAAAAGATGAGCAAAGCATTTTTGATGGATGTGTTATAAGGTGATGATATGCAGTAGGGGTGTACAAATAGTGAGAGTTACATTGCCATAAGGACATTTCCTGATACAGCCCTGATTAATAGTTGCCTTGTTTTTCTATATTAAAAGCACTATGCAAATGCTGGTTATTGTTATGATAGTTAGAAGATGAATTTCTAATCATCATGGTTCAATATTTGCATCCTCCCAGGGTGTTGCACATTGAGGTCAGCCCTTCACCGAGACTCAGATTGACCACATTACGCTTTTGTTTTTTCAGTCCCTGCCATGATCACGTCATACCCAAACACCACCTTGGCAACTCAGGGGCAGAAGAAAGAAGTCAGCTGCACTGCACACGGAGAGAAGCCCATCATTGTCCGTTGGGAGAAAGAAGACACCATAATTGACCCTGAGCGTATGTTCCGCTACATTGTGTCCACCAAAGAGATTGGAGATGAGGTGGTCTCCACATTACAGGTACTGATTATGACATTTTGCTTCATTTTCTCGCTTACAAGCATGCAAATATACAATACCGATGGGCAGGTAAAGACCAAATTGTCCATCAAGCCTGTTCATACCATGATGGCCTGAATTTCCCCTCATTTCCCCCTTGGTACTGTTGCCAATCAGTGTCGTTTAATTAGCAGCCCCGTTGTCAGTGGAAACCGTCTATCCCTACTTACTCGGTCAAAACCCTTCATGATTCGGAAAACCGCTATTAACCTTCTCTGTTTTAAGGAGGACAACCACCCTTCCGTAGTCAAGGTGAATGCCAATCGGACAATATTTAGCCGCCTTTCTCTAGAATCTTCTGTATTGATGAGATAATGCACCAGTAAATTGTAATAAGAGTATAGTATGATTGATTGCACCATGCCTTTAAGTGTACATTAGGCCTTTGAAGAACCACAAGTGAGATTCACCTCATCCAGTCCTCAGTAGAAAACTGCATTGAACAATCCTAAATTGGTAGCAATTTAGCAGCGCTCTTCATATGGTTGGACTCACCAAGTGAAAGCTGAATAGAAATGTTCCTCTCAGACAAAGGGAAAGGGCAGTTTTTTTTCCTCCCACTAGTTATGTTTGAATCTAAGTGATTCACCATCTATCTAAATTGTGTCTGTATGAATGTAAGAATGTATGATTACAGAAAATGATAGTGATTGGTCTATGCCTGGGGTGTTTGAGTTTTTCTGCAGGACATAGTGAATCTTATGGAACCTTGGGACCACTGCTAAAGTTTAGAAGATTGTTCTGTCAATTTATACCTATTCTGAGTTACTGATTTAGAATTTGTGCACCACTGATGAGCAGCCCTTTCCAAAACCTCCAAGCCTACAATTCTCAAATAGACAAACCACAAAATAAGAAATGTAACTACAAAGAACAAAGAGGCTGCATTGCCATCAGATGGCCAGGACTCAGCTGCAGTTTGGACAGATCTACTGTGTGACAATCAGGCATAAGGTGAAATCAATATCTCTGCCCCATTGGTTTATGCACCTGCTTCACGTAATATTAATTATTTTTTTTCCCTGTCTCCCATATGTGTGCTTCATTTTTATCATCTACTCCTCCCAGCACCCTTCCCACTGCCTGTTAAACCTTGTGGGACCCAACCTCAAACTTGCCCTCACTATCAGCCCAAACACACATTTTACTCGAATCTATGTTTTCAACTTTAACTTTTTTTTTAATAATTTCACTGATTTGTTTTCTCCTCCACTCCAGCCGGATTATATCATCATCTTTCACCTTAAGCCTTGCTCTACAACCTGCCATTATTCTGGAGCCAACTCCATGAGTAATCATGAGCAACGTCAAGGAAGATTGAGTTACACTGCAGAATGAATGTGAACTAAGCGACTTGATAGTAAGAGTCAAAGTGACCCTATGAGAGCACATATGGAAGGCTGATTATTGCAAGGTTTTATCAGTGGAGCATTGTTGGGGAATCAGCCACACCCTGCACATTAAACTGAGTTAAAGTTGACTTACAGTTTGAAATGGGACTCTGACACATTCAAGGGTTTCAAACGACACCATGGTAGAATAATTGAGGCAAAACCCCTACAGCCTAATACATTATGCATGGATGAGCTGGGATAGGGTGAGCCAAATGACATTAATTATGTAATTAACTATGAGTGAACCGTGAATGGTTTGCAAAACCATCCAAACTCCAGGAGTGTGCAGCACCCTTAAAAAGGTTGCAGTCTTGTTTTACTTTTATACGACACAGCTATAAATTCCCCTAACCCTTTCTAGTTTGAGTTTGCCTTTGCTGCCAATTCCGTATATCTTTATTAACCATCCAAGTAAGGTTGTCAAGCTTTACCAAGTTACAACAACGAGCAAGGAAGAGAGGCAGGGGGCAAAGTAGGAAAACTGTCAAATTGGCTCTGAGAAAGATGAAGAAAAATAACTTGCATTTATATAGCACCTTTCACAACATCAGGAAATCACAAACCTTTCCCAACAATTGAATGCTTTTGTAGCGTATTCGCCGTTGCGATTTGGGAAATGAGGCAGCCAATTTGCGCACAGCAAGGTCCCACAAACAATAATGCAACAAGTAAATAGGTCACCTCTTTTACTGATGTTGGTTGAACGATAAATGGGAGAACTCACCTGTTTTTCTGTCAGTAGTGTCACAAGAACTTTCACATTCAGCTGTGAGAGTTTAACATCTCATCTGAAAGGCGATGTGCAGAATAATCCCAGATTTGCACTAAGTGTGGTAATGGGTGGGTAAAATGATGTTTTGCTCACCGGCCACAATGGCGGGTGTTCACGCCGTATTGTCCTCATACCGTCTTATTATTTATGAACTCCCGGGAAACATGCCATTTCCATAAGCGGACACTCATTCGCCTGCCCACCATCACCCCGTCACTGCATCACACCGGGCACTACATTTAAAGTCTAGCTGCAAGCACACACCTCAGTGCTTCCAGACCACTACTGCTGCACAGAAGACATGGCCCTGAAACTGAAGAAGCCTGCAGCCCCCAGGTTCACTGACGTGCCTCTCGAGTGTGCCTTTTGGAGGCTGTGGAAGCCCGCTGGGATGTCCTCTACTCCTACTCTGGCTGCAGGATGGGCAGCAGCAGCACTAACCTGGCCTGGGAGGCAGTGGCAGTGGTGGTCAGTGCCAATGCCCTGCAA
Source organism: Carcharodon carcharias (assembly GCF_017639515.1). NCBI lineage: Eukaryota > Metazoa > Chordata > Chondrichthyes > Lamniformes > Lamnidae > Carcharodon > Carcharodon carcharias. Next base: position 21,660,367 of record NC_054484.1, read on the forward strand.
AAGAGGGCAGCCACCCAGTGCCGCAAGCAGATAAATTATCTCTTCCATTCCACCAGGGTAGGCCACTCTTCTCATCACTCTCAACTCACACACTCACAAACCCATCACACATCCACAGGAACCTCACTCACTGTCAAGGGGCATCATCATTCACTCTCTCACACTCACCCTCATTGTCCTCATTCCATCTATGGGACCACCTACATAGGCCAGACATACTTATCATCTGGCCTGGCAGGCGCACTGTTCACACTTTCTCCATCTCTATCCATGCAGGACAAGCTGGCACATAATGAGAGAGAGAGGTCACAGAATGGTGGAGGAATGCCCAAAATCAAGCTCCTCACGGACTTTGAAAACAGAGCCATCCAGCTGGCTGGTGAGGATCTGGGCCGGTCCTGTGCTGACAGTGAGGTCAACGCTGCTCCACCAAGTGCGGATCCAGCAGTGCAACATCCATCAGACAACCTTCTTTCACAGGCCACTGCCATGACCAATTATCTCCCCTCACTTTCGCAGGCACATCTGCCAAACAGCCGACAGAGTCCATGACTCAGGGCCTCCAATCAAGTTCCGAAGAAACCTCTGAAGAGGAATCTGGAGGCACCCTCCCTGAAGTCCCATCACAGTGCTCACCCACACCCTCCACCAGCGCAGAGACACACACCTCAGCGAGACTTAGCTTTAGAGTTGCCCCGGGATCACAATCTGATGAGCACATCACACCTTCTGATCCACAGCAGGTGGAGGCAGGGACTTCCCAGGTTTCTGGCACACGGGGGACTGCTAGAGGCCAGAACTTTGCTGAGTCTGAGTCAGATGACGAGCCTCTGGACTCTGTCATGTTACAGTTGCTGGAGCTGCAAAGGCAAGCTCGGGAACACCAGGAAGGGATGTCCGCTGCACTCCTCAGAATGCAAGGCACAATGGAGGAGTGCATCCACCTTCACTCGGAGTGATAGCGCCGGCATGCCAATGCACCAAGGTCAACACCAGTAGGATTACGGCCGCCATGGAGATCTTGGTCCAGGACGTCACTCCCGCACTGCTGCGCGGGCTTAACTCCATTGCTAATGCTATAGTTGGTGTCCAACAGTGTGTACGCAAGAGGGTTGCCAGGCAGCTCGATCTCACTCCAGCTACCCCTTCTCCACAAGGACTCAGCCTGAGGCCATCCATCTAGGTGACTCCAGGAGCGTCTGGCCCATCGGAATCCCCTCTTCTTTGACCTCAACAGCTGCAGGCTGAGGAGGGTGCCACTGCCACACAGCAGGACCCCGAAAGCAGTTCGGGGCCCTCCAAGTCTTGGCCCTCCAGACAACGCGCGTCAAAGTCAACAGGCTACCTCCACCTCCGCTGTGGATGTCCGGGGAGCATCAAGACGTAGCGGCAGGGTTAGGACAGTTAAGGAGAATTAGTTGCACAGCCTGGGCATGGGTTTTAGTCACTTGTACATACTATTCACTATTGTCAATAAACTCCCAAGAATGGCTCCCTGCTTATGGCTCCTTGTTCTGATGAGCAGTGTTCTTGTCACTCAGATGTGAAATCTTTCTGCACAAGATAAAGGCAGGTGTCTCAGTCCAGGGCCTCTTCCCTGTGCTCTGTGCGGCCTTCAGACAACAGTGATGGTCCAGCCTCACACCCCATGGAAACATCACTCGCTTGTCATTTCTGCCAGGATATAATGCCAGGTGCCTTTCATTCTCTCTGTATGCTTTCAGGAGGGGCTGGCCCCCATCTCTTCAGCATCTGTGACCACTGATGCTGGGCTCCGGCTCCTGAAGGGCTCAAGTGCTGAAATCAGACACAGCATCAGACGCTTCTAAAGTTTCATGGCTGCTTCTCTATGCTATGACCCTGATCACAGAGCGCAAGCGATCTGCACTCGGCCAGACAGGAGTCAGGCATTCACAGAGGCTATGTGAAGATGTATGTCGTCACCATCATCCTCCTGCAATCGAGAGACTAATAGGGCCTCAACTGCGCCTCCATGACAGGAGCATTCTCACAGAAGGTATTGGCGCTGCCATAATCCAGACTGGAGTCAAACATTCACAAATGCGATGTGAAAAACTATGGGGTCACCTCACTGCATGTCGTCATCATCCTCCACAAATCTAGCAGCTATAAGGGCCTCCCTCCCGAGCACACCTACCTCGTCTAGCCAGGGCGAGGGCTTCACCCCCATTATCGTCGCCTCCGAGGACCTCTTCAGCCTCATCCCCGTCGGAGGAGACATGCAGCTCCTCCATCTCCTCCTCAGCCAGCTCCTCTGCCCATTGGAGCGACAGATTGTAAAGGGGGCAGCAGGTGATGACCATGCATGACACCCTCTGTGGACTGTATTGCAGGGCTCCACCAGACCGGTCGAGGCACTGGAACCTCCTTTTCAGCTTCCCAATGGTCTGCTCCACCAAGTTGCGAGCTGCTGCAGGAGCCTCATTGTAACCTCCCTCTGCCGCAGTCTGAGGCCACCACACAGGTGTCATCAGCCACGGCTTCTGCAGGTAGCCCTTGTCTCCAAGGAGCCAACCCTGCAGCCTCTGTGGACCCTGGAAGACTCCAGGATCTGTGACCAACTGAGGATGTAGACATTGTGCACACTCCCTGGAAACCGTGCACACACCTGCAGGATGCATTTCTGGTGGTCATATACCAGTTGCACATTCAGCAAACGGAAGCCCCTGCAGTTGATGTAGTTCACTGTGTGTAGTGACGGAGATCTGAGCGACACATGAGTGTAGTCAATTGTACCCTGCACCTATGGGAAACCCGAGATCTGGGCGAACCCAATTGCTCTTGCGTCCTGGCTGTCCCGGTCCCGGGCAAAATGCACAAAATTGTGTACCCTCGTAAAGATGGCATCCATGACCTCATGGATGCATTTATGGGTGGAGGCTTATGAGATCCCACAGAGATCACCTGTGGAGCCCTGAGAGGAGCCATTGGCATAGAAATTGAGTGCTATGGCCACTTTCATGGCCACTGTTAGTGGATGCCCTCCATGTCCCTGTGGCGCTAAATCCTGCAGTAGCTGGCAGATTCCCTAGACATGCATAGCCTTTGGCGACACTGGTGCCCAGTCATCTGCAGGAATGAAAGGCAGCGGCTGTTGACCCTGGGTGTCACTAGGCACCAATCTTTGATGGCTTGCTGTGGCTCTTCGGCTGTGTGTGCAGGAGCCCCAGCTGCCCCTTCTTCCTGAGGTTGCTGTTCCTGCCTCTGTGCAGCCATGAGCCTCAGTCGCTCTTTCCTCTGTCGTCTTCGCTCTCTGTAGGCCATCAGGCATAGAGCTAGTTCACCAGGCTCCATGATCCTGATGTACTCCTCCTGCAGGATGAAAGAGAGAGAGACACATGGTTAGCATGGGTGCACTAAGAACCTGTCCTGGTTAAGTGTGACGGCCCCTTAACACGTCCCAGAGAGCCCTGGCCACCACTTGGATGGCCAGAGATTAGCGCACTGTATAGTTACCCTGTTAGCTTGAACCATGGGGGAGACTGGTCCAATCCGGGATGCTGACATTGCAAGGGGCTGTGAGCATCTCCAGCAGTGACTGCGACATGACCAGCTTTAGTGAGGAGATTGTACAACGTGTGCAGTCCAACTGCTCTGCAGTCCACTGAGGTGCTCAGCTCTGGAGCACTTGGTGGCACTTTGATGCCTCTGCGTTGCTGGTGTGGGCAGATAAGCTAGGAGCCCAACCCCAATCATATCAATGTGGCTGTGGCTGAACTGTCTCAGTTCCAGAGGAATGGTCACTTTTACATAGGTTTCCCGAGTGTGTGGCCACTTTCCTCACCCCGAATGCTTATGCGCTATATTCAACAGCATGGCTGCCCTTGCCCCTTTCCTCCTCTCCTCCCAACCCCCGCTGCCAGTCGCCTCAACGGCAAGGCTGCCCTTAAGCCCAACCACCCCCTGCGATGCACCTGAAGCTTGAAGTCCAACAGGCAACCTTGGAGAGCGCTGCACAACGTTACTGTGTACTCGCCTCCGAGTTCTCCTCAAAATACAGGCCGCCAAGCGCACGCCATTTATGTGCTGTTGTGAAGCACATCAGCGTACTTTCCCGTCGACGTGGGTGGATGATCCAGCAGTGGCAGGTGGGGTGGGGGTGGGGGGGTGGTGGGGAACAATTCCAACGGGCTAGCCTGATAATGATATGCTAATTTATTACAGTGAGGCAGGAAACGCGGCCGCTGTCAGCGGGCTGAGTGGATGATCACAAACTGATTTCCTGCCGTCGTAAAACCGATCGCGCCCCCTGGTCCGCTCGCACCACTGATCACACCCGACGACAGCAGGCACGGAAAATTCTGCCTGATACCTCTGCCAATGCAGCCCATCCTTCAGTACTGCACTGAACTGTCAGGCTGCACTAGGTGCTCAAGTCTTTGGAGCAGGGACATATTAGCCATGGGCTTAGGGGACCTGTGCCCAGGTTCTCACTTTATATGGGGCCAGGGGTAAACTCACCAACTGCGCAGAAAAACTGCCAGAACAGATACAATTTTATTAATATGTAGAGCATTATGATATGATTTGCTTTATTCTTAATGCAGTTTAAGCATCTTATGGGCCGATTTCGTCATGCATTTTATTTCACGTCGTTGTTTTGATGGATTGAGTTGGGTTGTGCGATGGGCTTGGAGGACCGCCAAATATTCTCGGTACCGAGCGCCTCAAAAGTTTTTAGTCCGACTCTGCTCTGGGCTTCAATTAAGCCATGACCTTCTGATTTAAAGATGAAAGGCCATCACTGAGCCAAGGCTAACACATTTTAGTGAATGTACACCCTCTACTGTTTGTTCTGCTGAATAGCCTGGGCTGTCACTGCAGTTTCTCAAACCTTTGCAACAAGGCAAATTTAAGAAATACCAGGAAACTGGGTCTAATGGTTCCGCAATTGCACAACTCGGAGCACAGATCAGAAAATTTGAAAAGGCCTTTTAAAAAATTAGCAGAAAGAACCAAGTCAAGCATTCCAGGTCTTTAAAATTCTCATCCTTGCTTTCAAACCCCGTTATGGGCTCAGCCCTCCCTATCTCTGTGACCTCCCCTAGCTTTAAAGCCCTTCAAGATCTTTGTGCTCCTTCAGTTCCAGCCTCCTGCATATCCCCGATTTTCTTCGCTCCACCATTGAGGGCCGTGCCTTCAGCTGCCTTGACCCTTAGCTCTCGAGTTCCCTCCGTAAACCTTTCTGCCTCTCAAAGTCACTCCTTATAACCTACATCTTTGACCAAGCTTTTGTTCATCCATCTTTGTACGGGGCTCAGTGTCAAACATTGTCTGACTTGCCTCCTGTGAAGCACCTTGAGACATCTTTACCGTGTAAGAATCTATAGAGGTGCAGGTTGTTGATAAAGAAAGCCGGGAACAGCATGTTGTAAAAGCAGGAGAAACATGGCAGGGAATTTTTTTTCTAAACACAGTGTTGATCAAGTAGAAATTGCTTGTGCTCACATCAGAGCCCATCAGCTTCTCACATCTTCTGTCAGAAAGCATCCCTCCTTACCTCACCAAATATTCCCTGTCAACTGAAAGTCTCATTGTACTATTATTGCTGTCTCTCTCCTATGATGTGCTCTTTGTTGCAAAGATCCTGGGCTGTAAGAAGCAATGTTCTGTATGGTTATAGTGACAGATGAAAGAAAATTAGACAAATCATGGGCACTTACTAACAGTAAATTGAGGCTTAGAAAAATATTAAAGCCATATTGTTCCAATTCTGGTACTTGAACTTACTTTTGCAACTGTGCATAGAGTGTCCCTTTTCTTATCTATCACAAAATATTTTAACTCTTACCTTTGCATATTTTAACTCGTATCTTTGCAAAGAAACCCTTTAAAGGAACAAATGTAATGAGCCAGTGAACAAGGATGATTATATCTTTCAGGGACTTTGCCATTATGGAAGAGTGTTTAGTAGCAATAACAGTTACTTGCATTGATATGGTACCTTTAATGAAGCCAAACAACCAAGGCATTTTGTATTTAATATCATCAAAAAAAAATTATACTGAGCCACATCAAGAAACATTAGTACAGGTAAACAAAATCTTGGTCAGAGGTAGATTTTAAGGAGCATCTTAAAGGAGGAGAGAGAGTTAAGGAGGCAGAGATGTTTCAGGAGCGGAACTACAGGGATTAGGTCCTTGACCTCTGAAAGCACAATTGCCAATGGTGAACTGATAAGAATCGGAGATGCGCAAGAGGCCAGAATTGGAGGAGCAGAGAGATCTCAAAGAGTTGTAGGTGCAGGAATAGTTTACAGAGATAGGGAAGGGCCAAGCCATTGCGAGATTTGTAAATTAGAGCAAGAATTTTAAAATCGAGTTACTACCAGACCAGGAGCCAGTGTAGATCAGTGAGCAAGGGAGATGGGTGCGAGTTAGGATAGGGGCAGTGAGTGAGTAAGCTCAAATTTACAGAGGGTAAGAGGTGGAAGGCTGCTCAGGAGAGCATTGGAATAGCAAACCATGGTCGTGTTGACACAATTCATTGAATTGGATATCACAAAAGAGTCATGCGCCACTTGTGCAGATCGATTGGTGCACTAGATACTTGAAATGCTGTGGCGATGCTGCCTAATCTTAATATTAGTTACTCCAAGCCTCAGAAAACATTTGACTTGCTACCTGATGATTTCTTCAAGATCAGGAGGATTACCGACTGCCCCCTTGTCACACATCCTGTAACAGTGATTGGCATATCTGCATTCAGGTTGCATGTTCAAATAGCCTGCAATTCTAATGCAGTTAACATGGTGCAGTAGAAAGGTCACTGGACCAGTAATCCAGAGGCCCAGGCTAATGCTCTGGGGGACATGGGTTTTAATCCCACCATGGCAGCTGGTGGAACTTAAATTCAATTAATAGCTCCGGAATTGAAAACCAGTCTCAGTGATGGTGACCATGAAACTATCACAAATTATTGTATAAACCCATCTGGTTCACTAATTTGCTTTATGGAAGGAAACCTTCCATCCTTACATGTCCTGGCGTATATGTGACTCCAGGTCCACAGCAATGTGGTTGTCTCTTAAATGCCCTCTAAAATGGCCTAGCAAGGCACTCAGTTCAGAGGCAGGACCTTGCCAGTGATGCCCATAAACCATGAAAGGATAATAATAAAAAAAAATGCCCTTTCTTTCCATTGGGACTACTTTAAAATTCCCGGTTAGAGATGTACAATTTAGTTTTAAAGGACCAGAATTAGATTTTTTAAATGGGAACTACAATGTGGAAATGGGACATTTGGCTCTTCCAGTTCCTGTTGGAATTTAACTTCCACATGAGCAGTGCTCCTAATCTGAGTGTCCGTCCAGTTCCCATGCCCCTTTTATTCCTTTCGCCACTGATCCAACCCATTCTTATATGTTGATGTGGCCTCTGCTTCAGCCACTAACTCTGGCGATGCATTCCATGTAGTGAATTATTTTTCAGTAACCAATTAGTGACTTTTGCTCAACCCATTTGCACTTGTTGGATTTGAAATTGGTCTGGAGGGATGGCGCTAAATTGGTGATATTGGATTGCCTGCCTGTTATAGGCATGGCCTGATATTTAATTACATTGACTAAAAATATTTTTGATACAATAATATTTTTAGAAAATTGAGAAGTGTCCCATTCAAGAGAAGAAGGCTCTTTGAACATGGACCAGGAGGAATCCGGTCAGACAATTGTGTCTTCCAAGTTTGAATCATGTTATTGGATTGAATGGAAAGGCTGGTTCTCAAACTACCAAGTCTCGGACTTCATTTTGATTTTGTGACCTGGCTGGGAGGCCTCTTTATTCAAAAATAATGGGTTAAGTATCGTGTGGGAATTATCAAATGTACAGAGGCCAAGGCCCAGATTTTTGTGTGGGTTGGGGAAACCCTATCAGTGCACTTTTGTGCCTTTCGAAATGCATGCCTGACCCACATGTGACTTTGCCCGAGATTTTTTGCCTTTTCACACTTGCAAGCCGCAATGGAGTGTGAAAAGAGTGTGGGTGTGGAGGCGGAGGATGAGAAGGCCAGCCTCATTTCTCCAACTGGCAGCCCAGCTCCCAACATTATTTAAAGGCCACTTAAACCTCACCCCTCACCTCCCCCCAACTCCATGCCACTTCAGATGTCCCCTCAGCCCCTGCCCACCCCCATGCTGCTTCAGATCGTCCATGGCCAGCCACCCTCACCCAGCCCCCATGTCACCCCATGGTCCTTTAAATTCTCTGTGCAACCTCTATGTCATCTTCATGTCCCCCATGTATCCTCCATAGCTACCCACCCCATATACACTGTGTCTAGTCCTCAGGAGCCAAGCAAATAGCAATGGGAACTATGTCAAAATTGTTGGTGTAAAAACTAAATCTCTAACAGCTTAATAAAACCCCGAATTCAAACCCATTATCCTTGATACTGGATAGAATAAGAAAAAATATTCAAGTGCAAAAAAAAAAATGTAATCCTCTAAGAGACTATTAGGTTTATAAACAAACAAGAAACCATTTCAAAGTCATATACTGTATTTACAGCCTCTTAAAAAGTTTCAAATGTTCCTGGATCACGAGACCACCGGCTGACCTGAAGCCATTACAAGCTTTTGAAACCTAGCCAAGCATTCATAATGGCTTTAGTTGTCAGCACAAAAGCTTCTAGCTACATTTTCTGAAACTGACAGAACAGAATTGTGTTCTATTTCCATTTCAAAACAGAGTGCTTGTCAATGGAGGGGAGCAGATGCAGAAATGTTTTTCAACTTTCAAAAGCAATGGTTTTTTAACAGTCCAGAGCTGTCAGTCGATTTAAATCACAGTGCAGAACCTGACAACAGAGGCTGATAGGACATTTTTTCTTTATGCTTTTAATGCATTATGGCACTTTTTCCAATGAAAAAAGTACTATATTGCATAATAACGCTTAAACAATGGTTGTCAATATAAGGGTCAAATTACCTTTGCAGGACAGATCCCTATGATGAACCGCTGCATTAAAAAACACATCTGCATTGCAATAAAACATCTAATACTGACATTTGAAAGTGTGAAAATATTTATGCTTACCTTTCAGAATGTGCTCAACTCCTCAGCAGGCTTCCCCCAGTGGTTATGAACTCTCCAAGGAGGTCCATTTCTTTTAGGGCTTCCAAAACCCACAATAGCAGACAAAAATAATGTGTGGGAGGAAATGCAATTTTCTTGTGGTCGTTACAATGGGGACCCAGCCTTGGAAGATGTGTGTCTGTATTTTGCGACCCGACTCGCACCTCTGTTGGGAGACGAAAATCTGGCCCCAGGTTTTCCATTGGTTAAAATGAATGAGATACCAGAGAGACGGTGATAGTGACAAGGGAGTCAAGAATTTCAGCTAGGCGAAGACAACAGTGAAACAGGAGTAAAACATTGCATTTCATTGCTAAAAGGACCAGAGATAAAGTGTAATGCAAGCAATGTAAACAACATATTTATTATTTCTTTGGAATTTTCCTTCTTTACCCATGTTTCTTTTGCCAATTGTTTTAAATTCACAACCTCTTGGTACCAACCCACTTGCCAGAGGATGCAGTTTCTCCATATTTGCTCTATCTGAACCCCTCATAGTTCTTCTATTAGGTCTCCCTTTAACCTTCTATGCTGTAGGGGGAATAATCTCATCTTCTCCAGTCACCCCACATAACTGAGATCCCTCATACGATAGCTATCTCTACCTATTTATTCTATAAACCAACATACCACACCATCTATTTCTGGCTTTTAACAGAAATTGAGCTCTTTGCAACAGTCTGTCAGCTTTCACTTGGTACATCACACCCACGCTCCTAGGTATGACTTACTGCTCATTGAAGGCCAGTATTTTGAGAATATATCATTATCGTCTGACTAACATGTAAATTCTGATCACTCGGATAGTCAGTTTCTAGTGAAGGTGCTTGGAAAAGAGGAGCAAGGACATGTAAGAGCCCAGTTTGCTGAATCAACTGATCTTTATCTTGTGAATTTTGCTGTATGGGTTGAGCATTGGTGGGGATCGAACCTGACTATCCTCTGATATCCCTGTATTTGAATAGCCCGGTTGGGGCAATCATCAATGCACACATGAAGAATAGTCACACAGGTTATGTACCAAACTGTGCCAGGCACCATGAAACCATATTTCCAGCATTGTCTCAGCACCATCAAAAGAGAGGTCCAGAGAAAAAAAATGTAAAGGCATTTTAGTAAACTTTGTAATGCCTGCAAGCTCTCGATGGCCAAACATGGAATCAAAGTGCTGCACCTGTCTATATAATGACTACATCAGAAAGGCACTTCAAAGAGTCCATAGTCCAGTCTCAAAGGCATTGTCCCAGAGAGGTTAGAGTTTACACAAACGTAAGAAAAAAAAAATCAGTGGCAGCACAAGATATCTACTTTAATGTTAAGCTATTGATTATTCCAAAAATAATCAATTCACTTCTTTGATCTAGCAACCAATTGCTTTCTTTGTTCCCCCTTTCCTGCTCTTGGGTCTTCAACATTTCAGAGCTGTGTCAGTCGCTTTTCACTTAATCTTTCTTTTCTACTTCAAACATGCTGGCAGCAAGTAGAATTTTTTTCTTGACATGGTTACTATAACAACCTCCTGTCCTGACCCCTGTCATCACTGATTCCGAAAATGCCTCAGACCTTTATGTTGAAGCCTTGGACAATTTTCTCCCAATCACAGCGGGCAGAAAGAGAAAGAAAATCAATTTCCCTGGCAAGGCAATTAAGTCCCTCAGTTTACGTGATTAACCCTTCACGAATTTACTACAAGGTTAAGAGAAATTCTAACAATGTATGGGATTTAAGCCAAAAGATTATTTTTCTCTTACAGAAAAATTAGGAGATTTTTTTTTTCAGAATTAACGTAGGACCATTAGACCCAACAACTTTCCACCACACTTTTCACTAAATGTTATTTATGGTGGACAGTTTATGAGTGAGCATTCCCAGCATAGAATATAAAAGATTGGATGAGGGAGTGATTGATTTGAAATATTAAAAGGGTAAATACAGAGAAATTATTTCCTTTGGTGGGGGAAGTCAAGAACAAGGGGTGAAGTCCTAAGACTAGATCCAGATCAGCACAGTCGAAATCTGAAATTCTAATGCCCCCAACCCTACCCCCACCACTCCCTTCCCCGCAATAGTCTGTGGATGCTGGGATAATTGGATGTTAATAGAGGTGGGCAACAAATACTCTCCAGTGATATCCCACATCCCATGAAAGTATTAAAAAAATGGCTTTTGGTTAGGTAAGAGTCTTAAGGGGCTAAGGAGCAAAGGAAAGTAAATGGAGGTGAGATGCAGATCAGACATCATCTAGATAATATGGTTTAGATAGAGCAAATATGGAGAAACTATCCTCTGAAGTAGCAGAGCTGGCTCGATGGGCTGAAAGGCCTCCTCTAGTTCTTATGTTCTGAGAGCAGGTGAATGGTAAGGGACTTTCTGATCCATTAAGATGGAAAATCATACGCTCTGTAAATTGGGAATTCGAATCCCAATTCGCTGGCCTGTCACAGAATTTGCAATGTGGGGAGAGTTAACCTGTAAAACATACCCCTGTATTCTGTTCATTGAATTGACAATTGGGTTTTATTGGCGTGTCTTTTCAAACAGCAGTACATAAATTCACTTCATGTCTCTGTATAGAAATATTAATAGATGTTATCCCTGATTAGATGTCTGTGTAATCGGGACTGTCACTCACTATCACTATCAACCTTTCTGAAGTTGTCACAGATAGGCTTGATTTTGTTTCCAGTAGCCTGGGGCAGTGTGTGTGTGTGTGTGTTTTTAAACAAAACACAGCCATTGCATATTAATCTGCATACTTACCTCTCAAACTAGAATATAGTGAATTCAGGCTATTCCTTGGGATGGTGGTGTGGGCTTCTGTACAACTGTATAAGGTTGGGCAGTCTTATGCACCACTGTTGCTTCCTTAGCAGGCTAACTAATGCTTTCACAGCAACTGACAGTTACACATGGAGTGCTGCAACGGTGTTTGCTGACAAAACTCAGTATTTTCAGGAACGCCTGATGTGTATTTGAGCTTACCCCACAACGCTTTGCAGTTCTGTACTCTTTATGTGGACTGTGTTTGTACAGGCCTTCCGAGCATGCATAGCAATGCTCCCTGCTTTCTCTTCCAACTTGACCCCAGAATGCCTCTGCAGTTTTGCCTTGCATGTACACTCAGGAGCTTATGCGCATGTACAAAGGTGCCCACCTTCACTGCCCCAGGTCCTCTTCAACTCTTTTGAGTACAAACCCATTTCCATCTGTTTCAGATGAAGTTGCATTGTTTCATAGTTTGCCCTTGTGAGATTTGAACCCTTGAGCTTTTGTTACATTAATGAATGTAACTCTTTCGAGTACAAACCCATTTCCATCTGTTTCTGATGAAGTTACATTGTTTCATAGTTTGGCATTGTGAGATTTGAATTCTTGATACTCTTTTGAGTAAACCTGTTTCCATCTGTTTCAGATGAAGTTACATTGTTTCATAGTTTACCATTGTGAGATTTGAACTTTTGACCTTGGGGTTACAAACCCAGTACCATAACCACTTGGCTATTTAGGCCAAGCCCAGGTCCTCTTCAAATCTCACTCTGTGTTAATTGAATAGCAATTGAGTATTAAATTGAATTCAGGTGGAGGGCATTAACTGAGAGTTCACGCATCCTCGTGTATATATAGGAGGAGACTGAAACGGTGACGGTTGAGGTTTGTAATGTATATCTCTATGAACCAAACTTCTAGAGTGTGTAAAGATTGTTCTCCTTTTGCCTTTCTGGAGCATAACACGCTGGAGTGCCTCACAATACTCCTTAGAATTTTGGGATTTAAAGGATTAGCTTTTGATAATAGATTGTATAACCTTGGCTTGTTTTCCCCTGAGTATATATGTCTGATGGGTGATCTGATCAAGTTGTACCAGGTGAATGTTAAAAGGATTCAATAGGGTAGATAAATAGGGCCAGAATCCTAAAAGTAGAGCTATTCAACCTTCTCTCTCTCTCCCTGAACCCTATTTGTTTCTCCCCCAGAACAATGTCAGTGTCTCCCCCCCTGCCCTGAGCCCCCATCCACCCCGTCCCTGTTCACCCACTCTTCCCCCTTCCGCTGAGTTTTAATCACAATCCTCTACCTTAGTCTCAGTAATGGTGACCATGAAACTATCATCGGTGGCTGTAAAAACCCATCTGGTTCGTTAATGTCCTTTAGGGAAGAAAATCTGCCCTCCTTACCTGGCTTGGCCAACATGTGACTCCAGATGCACGGCAATGTGGTTGACTCTTAACTGCCCTCTGAACTGGCTGAGCAAGCCATTCAGTTCAAGGGCAATTAGGGATGGGCAACAAATGTTGGCCCTGCCAGCGATACCCACACCCCATGAAAGAATTAAAGAAAACTCCTCTAGTTCCTCTTCATTCTCTCCCAAACTAGTTCCCCCATCTCCCTTCACTCCATCTGTCTCTCTCTCTCTGGACTTTGCCCCAACCCAGACTCCCAGCTGTATCTCCATCAGCTATTCCCTTTACAGCACACCCCCGAAGTGGGGGAGGAGTGCTCTCTTTACTCGTGCGATAGAGAGGAGCACAGGAATAATGCCACTGAGCAGCTGGCTTCACTGTGATGATAGCTGGCAACATCAGGGAGCAGCAGGGTGGGTGAGAAATTTAAAAGACAAAGGTTCTAGGTTGCCAGTAGCTGTGGCCTTGAGATTCGCACCAAATTCGGGAGGGATTCCTGGATAACATAGGAGGACTGACAACCCTACTTTTTCATTATAAACACTGGCCAATCATTTGCTTGTTACAAGTCATGCAATTACCATGTGGTCTTTGTTCTAATAGGAAAACCCTGGTTCCCCCCCTTGAGTTGGGATGAATACACAATGCTATGCAATCCAGAGTCTGTGTTTTGTTGAATATTGTTTTCGTAGTTACAACTAATTGTCTTTCTTTCAGCAAAAGCCATCAGCACAAACACAATGTCAGGAATAAATGTTTTCCACTGTGGGGAATAACGCTTCTGGATATTAATTGCCACCCACTTGGTGTGAATTGAGTTGCCAGTGAAAGAGACTCAAACAGTCACAGCTCTTCAGAAATGGCTGAGGCTCAAACCCACAGGGGACATCAGAATTAGTAAGCAAAATGCTGCCAGAAATATTACAGGCAGCGAAATGAATTCTTGCAACAATATCTAGAAGCCAAGAATTTAATTCAGGGCTTTCTAGTCTGAAGAGAAACTTGGAGCCACTGGGACTGTTCCCACTCAAGAAAGGGGGTGCTAAGAAGAGACTTAAAAGGGTTTTAAAATTCTGAGGTGTCGCTAGAGTGAGGGATCAACAATTTGAGATTGTCACCAAGAAGAGTGAAGAGAGAGGTCAGGAGAATTTTCTTTTGCAAAGGATCATTGAAGGATGAAACATGTTAAGGAGTGGCTGTGTCATCTTTTAAGGGCCAATTGAATGAAGCAGTAGAAGACACCAGTCTAGGGGGGGGAGAGTGGGACAGTGAGGTTAGTTTTGTATTGCACTAGTGAGGAGCTGATACTGATGCAAGGAACCAAATATCCTACTGCAAATTAATACAGTTGTACTGAGGAATTAGCAGCAAATGTCAAGATGGCGATGAAGGGCCTTAGCCAGGCCTTTCTCTTTTCAGATGCTGGTTAACCTCCTGTCTATCTCTGTTCTTATGTAAACTTTCCAGAAGGTTCAATATCTTTTTATCTCTGCTGTTTGATCCATCTCTTTTCTCTTCAGATTACCCCAACAGTGCGGGGGGATTCGGGGTTTTTCTCCTGCCATGCTATTAATTCGTATGGAGAGGACCGAGGGCTGATTCAGCTCACTGTGCAAGGCAAGTTGAAATGCTTTGTTGCATGTTATTATTCATACAATATAAAGTTCACTTTGAAGATCAACTGCGTCCACACATTGTGCCACATTGCACTCCTCAGCCTAGCAGCGCAACAGGAGTCCTGCCCCAGCATTGAAGTATTTTTTTTATTCAACATAGTAAAATGTCCCAAGACACTTCACAGGAGCATAATCAGACAAAAAAAAAATTAACACCGAGTTGAATATGGAGACATGAGGATTGGTCACTAATAGCTTGATCGAAGAAGTCGGTTTTAAGGACCATCTTAATAAAGGAAGCAGATTCTTGAGAGGTTTAAGGAGGGAATTCCCGAACTTGGGCTCTAGGTGGTGTGGAGCTTATTTGGGACAAGAAGGTGATATATGCTTAGAGGCACAGGGCAAGCTGAGAATACTTAGTAAGTACTTTGTATCAGTGTTTACTAAGGAAGAGGAAGCAGGCAAAGTATCAGTAGAAGTGGAGGTGGTAGAGGTAGTGGATGGGATGAAAATCGATAGGTAGGATATCCTGGAAAGGTTGGCTACGCTTAGAGTGTATAGGTTAAGATGGCTTGCATCCCAGGTTGCTAAGGGCAATGGGGGTTGGGATAGTGCAAGGACCTGCTATAACCTTCCACTATTGTTGATAAAATAGAAATTCTGTCAAAGCTTTTCATCTTGCACTCATCAGGACAGATGCAAGAATATCAAATTTCAAAGGGAGCAACAATTTATACTTTAATTCTTTCGTAGGATGTGGGTGTCACTGGCTAGGCCAGCATTTATTGCCCATCCCTAATTGTCCACGAGAAGGTGGTGGTGAGCTGCCTCTTAAACTGCTGTAGTCCATATTGTGTAGGTATACCCAAAGTGCAGTTAGGGAGGGAGTTCCAGGATCTTGAACCAGTGATGGTGAAGGAACGGCAATATATTTCCAGATTAGAATGGTGTGTAACTTGGAGGGGAACCTACAGATGGGAGTGTTCCTATGCATCTGCAGCCCATGTCCTTCTGGCTGGTAGAGGTTGCGGGTTTGGAAGGCACTGTCGAAGGAGCCTTGGTGAGTTGCTGCAGTGCATCTTGTAGATGGTACACACTGCTGCCACTGTTCATCAGCAGTTGAGGGAGTGAATGTTTGTGGATGGGGTGCCAATCGAGTGGGCTGCTTTGTGGTGTTGAGCTTCTTAAGTGTTGTTGGAGCTGTACTCATCCAGGCAAGCGGAGAGTTTGATGTGATCTGCCAGTCATTGGGACATGCGGCCCACGTACCTGGTCTCACACCAGCACTGAAATTCATATACCGCATTACTCATTTGTGTGGAAGGCAGAACCTCTTTATGGCTTGACGACAACATCTGTTATTAAAAATTACCCCTTGTGTTGCTGCTGCATAGTAGCAGTGTAAAGCGGCTAGCTTCACCTGAGGCTGAAAGATTTGATACTCTTTCAGGGTAACCTGGTCACATCTGCTAAACAGCATCTCTAACAGTGCAGCACACCCTTGTGACCTGGAGTGGGACTGGAACCCACAGCCTTCTGCCTTTGAGAGGGCTTCCAAGTGAGCCACACCTGACAGCTAACACAGCTGAGTATTCCTCCTATGTACCGCTACATACATTGCCAAGAATTACTCAGCAACTTACATTGTTATTCAGCAATACCCCTGTAACTCTGTGGGCCGGGATTTTCCAGCCCCATCGTGGTGGGACCCGCCACGGGACATTCGGTGGTCCAGCCAAAAGTCCATTAACTTTCGGTGGGACCAGACAATCCTGGTTGTGGGCTGGGCTGGAAAATCCTGCCCTATAATACCAAAGGTTACTCGCCAGTTGGGGTGGGGGGGGAGGGGGGGGGGGGGGCGGAGGTGGGTGTGTGTGGAGGTGGGGGGGTGGTGGTGAGGGGCAGTTAACTCAGTTGGCTAGACAGCGAAGGTGTGAATCAGATTACTGCCAACAGCAAAGGGCCTGGCTGAGGTAGACCCGGGTCCTGTCACCTTAGGCTACCCATATTTTAAAAAATTACAGCATTTTGCTGTGGTTATGCAAATAAGCACCAAGGACTTGCCCTTGGGCAGGGAAATCAAGGAGAAGAAGACGGCTTATCAGTACCAATGGTTACCAAGGTTATACATCAATGTCCAAGGTTTCCAAGGTTACTCAGCAATATCCATGGTTACTCAGCAGCCTATAGCAGTATTCAGCCATTCTCAGGCTTACTCAATGGTATAAAGCAGTAAACAGCAGGACTCAGCAGTGCAACAACCCCAGCTTTCCTTTATACTCAGCCTTTAATGTATAAGTGGTCAGGATCCGGAATGCACTGCCTGAAAGTGTGTCGGAGACCGATTCAATCGTGACTTTCAAGGGGGTATTGAATCATTATCTGAAGATAAATTGCAGGGCAATAGGGAAAAGGAGAGGGAGTGGGACTAGCTGGGTTGCTGTTGGAGAGAGCCAGCATGGACAGGATGAGCCAAATGGCCTCCTTCTGTGCTGTAACCATTCTATGATTTTATTATTTGTACCTAAGTATGTAGTCAATTAAAAATTGATGCTGAGCAAATCAAGGAGAAGTCAGAACAGGTGAATGAAAGCTTGGTTAAGGAGGGAAGTTTTAAAGTGCATATTAAAGCAGGAGGGAGAGAGATGAAGAGCCGGGCAGTTTTGAGAATCTTTGAGCACATGGCGTGGGTGGCTGAAGACAGCATTTCTAATGGTGGGGGGGAGGGGGCCGTTGGGGGGGGCGGGGGGTGGGGGGAGCCGGGGGGGGGGGGTGGGGGGGGGGGGTAGGTGCAGGTGGGGGTGCGGGGGTGGGGAGGGTTGGGCAAAAGGCCAGAGCTGAGAAAAGTGCAGATATCTTGATGGTTGTAGGGCTGGAGGATATTACAGAGATAGGAAGGGGCAAGGCCAAGGAGGGATTTGAAAACAAGAATGAGAATTTTAAAAGGCACTGCTGGATTAGAGGCTGATGTAGGTCAGTGAGGTGACGGGTGCACGAATCTTGATGTGAGATCATATTGGGGTAGCAGAGACTTGGATGGATTTAAGCTCCTGAAGGGTGCAAGATGGGAGGCCAACAGCCTTGGGGTAGTTGAGTCTAGAGGTATCAAAGGTATTGATGGGGATTTCAAGAGCAGATGGGCTGGGGCAGGGCTGGAGACAAGTGGAATTATGGAATTGGAAGTAGGTTGTCTAGGCGATGGTGAGATATAAGGTCAGAAACTCATCTCAGGTTTAAATAAGATGTCAAGATTATGAACAGTCTGAAAGGAGGTTAGAATGGTTGATGAGCGAAGGGAGGTTATGGTGGGGGATGAGGACAATTGGTTTTTTCAGTGTTTAGGTGGAAAAAAAATATTCTCATCTACTTGCAGCTGAGATATAAACACTTTGTGAAACACTAAATGTGCATTTCTAAAAAAGGTTTGAAGAGTTTTCACAGGGATTACATTTTAGTTACAGCCTAACAGATCAAAATTTGCTGTGAAACATTTTGTATGAGTGCACTTCATTTTTTTTCTGAACTGTTTCTGCCTGTCATGTTGCAGAACCTCCAGATCCTCCTGAGATCGAGATCCGTGAAGTGAGAGCTCGAAGCATTGCTTTGAGGTGGAGTATGGGCTTTGATGGGAACAGTCCCATCACTGGCTTTGACATTGAATGCAAGAACAAGTCAGGTGAGTTCCAGAAACTAAAGGACCAATGTTAAACTCAGGGAAGAGTTGTCGGGTGACGGGGGAAGCAAAGAGGGAGAAATTCCTCTGACCTCTACAACACTAGGCCTCAGGAGATTTTGGTTCCCGGTCTTAGCTGTAGGGCCCCTTCAGCCTCTCGGGGAAAGATGTCAAATGGCCGGCAGGTGAGAGAGGAGTTTTGGGAGGCAGAAGACCCACACTTGGCATCCCAAAAGAACCATTCGTGCAGACGCCTTCAGCACTCAGGTAAGGAGTTAGGACTGTGGTTGGAAGAGCATGATGGTCAGGGGTTGGATGAAGGGAAAGACAGGGCAGGCCCATGGTTTCTTTGTAGAGGCTGGAGAAGCACAGGCCACAAGGAAAAAACAATAATAAATTCACCTTTCTGGGCATCGTTCAGCCGGGCTACTTTTGCCACCAGACTGATGACTTCCCTGCACAGGCCTTGATCTTGATGACATTATCAGAGATCTATCTGCATGTTTGAGAAAAGACTTGTTGCCTTCTGGTGGGCCACCCTCTTGCCCGCTCAAAGGTATGAGTTAAATTGTGACTTGTAGGAAAGTAGCAGGATTAGACAGGGAGGGAGGGATTGGCGCTGTCCCTGTAGCCAAGTTAACTGCCCCAGCAGTCTATAGGGCCTAGGAAAGGGTTTCTAGTCATTATGTTCCCAGTAAAGAAAAGAGGTGAGTTCTGAAGATTGGTGGCTCACTGCATAACTCTGCATTCAGCGACTTGCACATTATAACAGGCGTACGTTGTTAACATGCTGTTACTTTGCCAGTAAGATCCAGACTTCACCTCCTCCTTCACACCCTGCCCGTCTGAAGATCCAGACTTCACCTCCTCCCTCACTCCCTGTCCGACTGAAGATCCAGACTTCACCTCCTCCTTCACACCCTGCCCGACTGAATATCCAGACTTCACCTCCTCCTTCACACCCTGCCCGACTGAAGATCCAGACTTCACCTCCTCCTTCACACCCTGCCCGACTGAAGATCCAGACTTCACCTCCTCCTTCACACCCTGCCCGACTGAAGATCAGACTTCACCTCCTCCTTCACACCCTGTCCGACTGAAGATCCAGACTTCACCTCCTCCTTCACACCCTGCCCGACTGAAGATCCAGACTTCACCTCCTCCTTCACACCCTGTCCGACTGAAGATCCAGACTTCACCTCCTCCTTCACACCCTGCCCGACTGAAGATCCAGACTTCACCTCCTCCTTCACACCCTGTCCGACTGAAGATCCAGACTTCACCTCCTCCTTCACACCCTGCCCGACTGAAGATCCAGACTTCACCTCCTCCTTCACACCCTGCCCGACTGAAGATCCAGACTTCACCTCCTCCTTCACACCCTGCCCGACTGCAGTAAACATCATAGAATAAGAGGAAGTACCGGACATACCCAGCAGGTTTACCAGCAAGTGAAGTTGAGCAGTTTAACGCTTTCGATAAAATTCCTTAACTAGAGTTCACAATTTGACAAAAGCCTTTCTTTCAAACGTTAAGCCATATCACCTTTCAGGTGCTGATGGCTCTGCCACTCTTCCAGTTATCAGAGTTTTTCTTCCTGTAACATACAGGAGCATTGTTCTCTTTAATATCTAATAGTGTGACACAGCACACGTCACCTCATGTCATCATCTCGCATCATCTTCAGCATCCTTCCATCTGCGTGAGATAATGGACATGCGGCAAATCAAACCCATTGGGGATGGAGTAGCTTCATATGGTACACTTTTAGTGATGGTGTGAGGAGCGGATTCTGCCACGAGTGCCCCATATGAAATAGTTTTCGGGGCAGGGTATATGGGGGGGCGGGGTTGCTGGGTGGGCAGGAGGGCAACAGGAAGGCCACCAGGGGATCTTTATGGGACCCCCATAAAATTCTGCCCCAGGTGTCATTGTGGGGGTTGTTGTTCTTGGCGTTGGTGCCTGTTGTGAAACCACTGGTTGTCATGGTGATGCACGCTGGAGATGTTGCCATTTTACTCTGTCATCAGCTTGTGTTTCCCTAGTGCACAAATTGGTGTTTAGTGCTTTCATTACATTCCTGCAAGCATTTCTGAAGGAGACCTTTGTATCGTACTGGTCTGGCCCCGGCTACCTCGCCATACAGAAAATCCTTCATATGCGACCATTTTCCACCCTGCGAACGTGTCGGAGGCAGCAAAGCTACCTCTGCTTGAGGAGTGCCAACGTACTTGGTACATTTGCCTTTGAGAGGACAGCTGCTGCATTTGTGATTTTGCCCTTCCATTAGCTTCCTGGAGAAGATGAAAGTTGTTGAGCTCACTCTGATGCCCTGACATCATTGTTACAAAATGGCTGACATTCAGGCCTGTTGGGCTGCAGTGGGACTGATGGGGTTTCCAACCCTCATTGTTGTCCTATGGTAAACAACCCTGGAGAAGAATTGTGCAAGGAAACAGTTGTGTTTGTTAGTTATAAAAGCATTGCAGCCAGATAAAAGGTCATTTGGCACCCAAGAAACATCCAATTAAGTAAGAAAGGCCCTGCCATTCAAGGGACTGTGCATTCAGAAGCAGGGTGATGAGGAGTTATAGACAGAAAACCAGGGTAATACAGAAATTTTTTCTGAATATCCTTCAGTTCTTAAAAGATTTTTAAACCTTTCAGATTTCTTTCTCAAGGTTTACAGCTGGACAATCAACCTGATTGACTCGCTGCCTGTTGGGCTGAAAAGCCTGCAGCAGAAGACCATGGCTTAAGTGCAGTCATCAGGAGAGACCGCTGTCAGGGTGGGCAGGTCTACTTGAAAGGCAGGACAAAATCGCATGTGGAACAAAGTGGTGGTCAAAGGACAGGATCCCTTCACCGAGGGTGGGGTGATTGGTGGGGGGAGCAGATAGGTTGCATGGGGGGTATGCAGGTTAAACTTGTTGGGCCCAGAGGGAATGCTTCTGCTCCTTCTGGCCCACAAGCAGTGCTATAAAGACTTACATTATGGATCCAGTGCTTATCATCTCCTTTTACCTGTTGGTTTCCCGAGGCCTGAGAAATCCAACTTGTATTGGTTAAAAATAAAAACACTGTTAAAATTAAGGCATGTTGACTCCTGAAAAGATGCACTTCCTGGGAGCAGGTTTGTTGCTCACCCCTTGTTCTGCCAGTGTTGAAACCAGAAGAGAATGAGTTTGAGGCGGGTTGTGTTCCCATCTCCAATTTTTAATTTTTTTACCTCCCAAGCCCACTCACTTTTTGGCGGTAAAATTACCCCCAGAGAGTCTGTTGACTGTCCAATTGGCATGGGAAGGCCCTGTAGTGCCAGGGTCTGCCTGCTGGATCCCCGATGGCATGAATTTGGATGCAGGGCAGTTGGAAGCAAGAGGCCATGTGGTAACCTTGAGGAGCATGTCCAACCCGAGTTGGCAACCATGGAGACGGAGGCTGATTCCCCTGTTAGGCCTTTAATTAGTCCTGTTACCCTGTTAGGCCTCTAATTAGGCCTGTTAGCCTGTTGGGCCTCTACTTAGGCCTGTTAGGCCTCTAATTAGGCCTGTTACCCTGTTAGGTCTTGAATTAGGGGAAATAACCTTCAATGAATTAGAAATAATGTAAATTTTCAAATGCACATTGAAGAAGGCGTTTCTAATTGTCAGCACTGTACACCAAGAAGGATAGCTTTTTGTAATCTGAGGGAGGCAAAGAGGTAGCAATGGTCATCCCATTTCATTCTTTTAACTCTGTCACTTTATTGCTCATATTTGTATAACTTTCCCTCTGAAAGTACATGGTGTCATTGATTATTCAGCGGGTTTTTTTTTAGGTTGTTAATGCCCTGAAGCTGTAAATACTTGGTGTCAGTTACATTAACCTTATGAATATTATAAAACCCAGGGGCTAATGGAACAGAAGTTGTGTGTTAGCTGCCTTCAGAAGCGATGTTTAGCAATTCAGGTATCACACAGTCATTATAAAATGACATCCTTCCCGCCGTTTGTGCAAAAGTGTGTTATGCGCTGGTTAATTGGAACACTCTTAATGGCAGATGGCTTTTCCTAGTTTGTTTCCCCCTTGATATTGGCCCAGATTTTGGAGTAGACTTAATGTGGAGGCTAACAGTGCTCGGTGTTATGATAGGATAAATCTGACAGCAACTTCTGGTATTTGTACATGTGCAGCTAAATATGGAAACCCAGGAACTGATGTCAGAGATACCCTGCTCCTCTATAGGGTACAATGTTTTAGGCCCCAATGATAGACCCAGCACTGAAATCACTGGGGTTGGTGTGAACCTTGGACAATTATCACTAGTCCCACACTAAAAATGACTGTAAATGACAGGGCTGATGCATTCGGGGGTAGGCGAGTGACAAGTGCTGCTGAACAACGTCTCTGGCCCTTGAAAAATAATTTTAAAATTGTGGAGTCTCAATTCTTCATAAAAAAAATAATGTTGCAGATTTTTAAAAAATAATTTTAACATTTTGTTTTTCTCTCATTTTTTTTCGCCCAAACCCACCTGTGTTTCCCAATCTATATTTTGCTCCCCGTACAATGATTTAAAGGTAATTTATATGTATTTTTTTTTACTTCCTAGTTTGCAGTCTGCGTGTCTCAGTGAGGATCCTTCGATCAGACTGGTTGAAGAGCCTCCCTGCTGCTTGGCCTGCTCACAGACCCCCCACCTCCCCCCACCCTGCTGCCGCCGCCCCCCCCCCCCCCCCCCCCCCCCCCCCACCACCTTGTAGTGCTGCGGTGGATCAGGCACACAATTAGTTGAAATCTTCACTGACAAGCCCTCTGAAATGTTTCTAGGCATCTGTACGTGAGATGAATGGTGAAAGCTGTCCCTTCACTGCTGGGGGGAAAATCAGGACCGTTAAATGTATTCCTCCCCCTAAATCAGCTTCCCCTCACATGGCACCCTATCGCAGCACGTAACAGCTCTGTTCCCCGCTTTGATTGATTGCTAACTTGCGACCACCTCCCCTAACATTAAAATGCATCACCTGACATTCACCGGTTGTTGAAGGGAGATCATTTTTCAGAAGAGACTTGTTGTTTCACCATAGTTATAAAAACAACTCACCCACACTGGGCAAAGTGCTGGGTTTGGTCCCTGTCTTGACACATCTGGAACTTAAGTTCAAGTTCACCCCAGACTGGTTGGACAAGTGTCTTTTTACTATCTACAAAGATTCGGTGTAAAATGAGCTTGGAGTGGGTGTGAGTGTGCACAGTCATTTGGAGCAGATTAATAATCTTGCTGAGGCCACCTGAGAAACATTCACACAGGTGCGATACAAGGAGCCCACCAAGTTGGGGGATAACAGATTAGCATGGACAATGTTGAGGGAGCTTTCTTCTGTGCTATCCTTGGCCTGGAAAAAACATAATCCTTGGATCTTAACCTGAGCCACCCATTAGTAATGGGATTGATTTAGGCAGGGTGCCTGTTGGCTTTAACGGAGTGTGAAATTGTGCCTGGGCGTGAAATGAAACTGCAAACAGAATTAGCCTCTGCCCCGTTGGATACGTTGGTCATAAAACTTTTTATATCTTTTATAAACTTGTCAAAGAGGAATGCTTTCTATGTCCTGTAGATTCCTGGGAGGCAGTGCAAAGGACGAAAGATGTCTCGCCTCAGTTAAACCAGGCCACAATCATTGACCTGCACCCATCTTCCACCTACAACATCCGCATGTACGCCAAAAATCGCATTGGGAAGAGCGAGGCCAGCAACGAGCTCACCATCACCACAGATGAAGCAGGTAAAAGGTCAAAGGTCGAGGGTTGAACAGCTCGGGCCATCTCTGGCTTTTTATCTCCCAGTAACCAGCTAAAAATCCCATGGCAATGAGGGAAAAAACATAATCTTGCAATTGCCTCTCTGACCTCCTAAGCTGATCAAAACCAGTCCAGATAATCACTCCGGCCCTATTAATTATGAGCTGTTCCTACATTTTGTGAAGCTAGCAATGTCATTAGACATGTCGCAACCTTTTT
This sequence comes from Carcharodon carcharias, assembly GCF_017639515.1. NCBI lineage: Eukaryota > Metazoa > Chordata > Chondrichthyes > Lamniformes > Lamnidae > Carcharodon > Carcharodon carcharias. The sequence continues at coordinate 21,684,932 of NC_054484.1, forward strand.
GCTAAAGTTTACTCTCAGGATTCCTGTACATTCTACCTCCCTCTCCTCATTCCTACTCCAAGTTATATGGCACGGGTGGTAGCATCTAATACTTTACTTCAGAAACATCTAATTATACCACAGGGCTGATCTGTCAGCATAATGTTCCTAATGTTCCCTCGTCAGAGCTCCATATTGGGCATCAGATTGATTGTGTGTTTGTGTGTTTCTTGCCTATTCATTGGAGTGAGACTGTTGCTCTAATCAATCAGTAATGGCGCAGTGAAACCCCATGTATCAATCTGATTGAGCCTTATCAAAGTGATTGAAGAGGAATCTAATCATACTGAAAAGGTTGTGCACTGACATCATGCTGTGAACTATCAGGCCTCTTCACTGATTGATCTACAGAGCACCGAAAGAAGGAGGATTTTGTAGCTGATAACTTTCCTCAGTTGTAGGGGATTGAGACTTTTTGATCCTGCTTCCATCACCAGATTGAACAAAGAACATTTAGCCTCGCCATTGGGTCTGACCTTGGGACAGTTTACTTCAGGCTGACAGCACAATGTTTGTGAAAGTATTATTCTTTTCCAGGGGTTGGAGGGTAGTGGGCCGAGGGTGAAAGAACTATAACCACACAAAAAAGAACATTTGATATCCTTCACTTTGCTTTATCTCCCTGTTTCTTTGGATGTGGGCGAGCTCTATCTAAAGCAAAATGCATTTTTCCTAATTCAACAACAATTTGCATTTACTTATTTCATACATTTTAAAGATGTGGGCGTTACTGGCCAGACTGGCATGTATTGGTCCTCCCTGGTAACCCTTGAGAATGCAGTGGCGAGCTGCTTTCTTGAATCCACTGTAGTAGGTAAAGGTGCTCCCACAGTAGTTTTATCATTGCAGTGACTTGATCCCATGGAGGAGCTTGCTAGGCCACTTCAGAGGGCAGTTAAGATTCAGTCATGTTGGTGTGGGGCTTCATGGAGTCACATATGGAGCATACTGGCTAAAGGACATTTGCTGGGTTTTTACAACAAAGTGACAGCCTCTTGGTCACTTTTATTGATACCAGATTAATATATCACCTTGAACTTAGTAAATTTTCCAGATCACTTCATGTAGAGAAAGCCAATGCTGAGCAACATCGATATTCTGGCCTCCCTGTTGTAAACAGAGGATAGAAGCATTTGAGAAAATGTAAAGTGAAGATCCTCAAGGATGGTACCAGAGCTGAGGAGTTGTAACTAGAAGTCAGGAAAGATTGAAGATGCTGGAGATATTTTTTTCGCCAGAAAAGAGAAGTTGACCTGGCAGAGGTCTTTAAAATTATGAAGGATTTTTAAAGTGTAGATGAGCTTGGGATGATGGCAGTGTAGTGGTAGTGTCGCTGGACCAGTGATCCAGAGGCCCAGGCTAATGCCTTGGGGACATGGGATCAAGTCTCGCCACAGCATCCATGGAATTTCAATTCAATTAGTTAATTAACAAAAAAGAACTGGAACTGAAAAGCTAGCCTCAGTGATGGTGACCATGAACTGTCGTTATTGTCAAAAACCACCTGGTTCACTAATGTACTTTAGGGAAGGAAATCTGCTGTCCTTACTTTGCCTGGCCTATTTGTGACTCCAGACCCACAGCAATGTGCTTGACTCCGAAATGGCCTAGCAGGCCACTCAGTTCAAGGGAAATTAGGGATGGGCAAAAATGCTGGTCTCGCCAGTGATGCCCACATCATGAAAGAGTAAGAAGAAATGTAGAGAAAACAGTTCCACTATGGGACAGTACAATCTTGCACCTCTCTGTAATTCCCTTGTAAATTTGTTCCTTCACATCTTCCCACTAGTTGAGTACAGGGTTTAAGAAGAAAGCTCCAGAGTGAAGAACTCACTGATGTTCCTTCATGTGACGCCTTCATTAAGATATTAAATTAATGCAAACTCACTTTTCAAATTGCTTCCCATTTGTTGTCCTTTTTAGCCTTGTACCCAAAACTACTCAGACATTTCCCTTAATCCTTCATCAAGTTAATTGGTTTACTTTGTCTTCTCTGGTGCCTTTAGTCCTTTCATTTCAAACCCTCCTTGAACACAATTCCTTGCTGTTTTTTTGGCAGAATCCCTGTTACTTTCAAGTGAACTGTGCATGTTCTACATTTGGCAGCCTCCTCTTTCAAGTCACAAATAGATCAATCTTGCACTCCAAGGAGGGAATTTTGCTTGAAGGGGCATACATGTTAAAGATTCAACACTGCAGTGTTGTAGCCTGAAATGTTACCTATGCTCCCCTCGGCTGTAGCACCTCATTGGAAGCGTGTGATCTGTGAATTTATCCTACTGTCTCCATAACCCTGGCAATTGGTGTTGATGTTTCAACCTTGAGTTGTTTTTAATTCATCATTTTAAGGAAGGGTGTGTTAAGGTTTTCAAATTGCTCAGATCTAAAAATCCCAAGCATAATTTTTACCCTTACAGTATCCAATAATATCATTGGCAAAAAATGTATAAGCAGATGCGTTTACAATCTAATGATCATTCAGCTGTGCAAATGGCATGTGACTACTCTGTCTTATCGACAGAAAGAAGTGTCAGATGCCAACAACCCATGGTCCTCTGCCATATCTCAGAAGGCATGTAAGGAGTTCACAGGGCCTTTACAACTGCATGCAAATGACTGACAGGAAGAGACCAACTGGTCCAGCAAATCTGCCCCATGCCCATGAAGGCCAGAAAATCCTGTCTAGACAGTTGAGGCTGAGTTGATAAACTTGTTAGATCAATAATCTGTTGTTCAGCTGTTGATCATTGAAGCTATGTCCTTGGGCTTTGTTTCCTCGTGTCCTTCCGTTCCTCGCTGCTTTAGTGAGAGGAGTGAGCAGAGTGCAGGAACATGTTTTGAGCAGAGCCTGAGAACCACACTGTTCTATTTAGTGCCAGCCTGGGTAAGTAGGCCATAGGAAGCTGCTAATGTGTAGTATATTTTTCTGCAACGGTTATCTGTGTGTACTTTGGTTGGTAGGTGGGGTGAAGTGTGTGGGGTGTGTGCACATGCCGGTAAGAAAGGAAATGACCAATTTGCCCAGGTGTTAATTCAATGTAGCTGATACTTATCAAATTTATATTTAAAACTCTCTCTTTAGCCCCTGACGGCCCACCCATCGATGTTGTACTGGAATCTCTGTCTTCTCAGTGTATCAAAGTGACTTGGAAGGTAAATTAATTTGAATGTAACCATTACTCTTTGATAAGAATGGAAAAGTCTGAGGACTTCTTACTATTGCCTTGCCCAGACTGGGTTCCGAGTTTCTCTCCTCACTATGTATAGCGATGTTGAGCAGGCCTTTTGGTTTTGTATTATTTATAAATGTGCTCTAAAGAAACTGCTTTAAAGTCAATCCTTTATTAACAACGTATTTATAACTTGGGACAAGGTGTGTGAATTTTGTCAGCAAAAGCTCCCTTCCCTTTGTTAGCTGAAACTATTACCTCTTTGGTTGTGGATTTTCATTATCCTGTTGAAGGACTTGCACATATAGTGGATAGACCATCGTACTGCAAGAATAATAAATGTTTAATTTATCCAGGGAAAGATTGTTTCTCCTCAATAAATGGGACTGGATGCCACACGCCCTTTCATCTGATTGGAGATACTAGGAGGTCGCCCACTACCCTTGCATCACAGTACATGATACTGGGTCACCTTGTGAGTTATTAGGTGCTCTTTCACCTCAGCAGGCACTTCACTAGTGTTGGGATTAAAGTCATTTCTGAAGTCGAGTGCAAGAATCTTCACTCTGTTTATACGTCATACTGTACTTCACTTAGGAGCAATTGAGAACAACATTGGGGGCATTTGTGGAAAAGCACTGATATTGATAATTGACAATAAAACCTAAAAATGATTGCAATCACCTTATAAACTCCAAGATGGTTGTTACTCAAAGTAATAGGATCCATTTTTTTTCTGTTATGTGAGCGCAGCATTAAGATTATACACATTTTATGCATGTAGATTTACTGATACGTGGATTATCCATTGGAATATGTTCCAGATGAAGGCAGCAGCCAAATATTTTGATTTATTTTTCTAGATTTAAATTGGTCACCCTGTCTGACCCCCTTTTCTTTCCATTTCCTTTGTATAGTTCACCCCCTACCTATGCTTCATTTTTTCTATTACATCGTATAACATTTGATATAGCAAAATATATGAACATCTATTTAAATACAACTCCTAAACCCTGTAGTGTAAGGGTGTTCGCCATTGAAGGGTTAGCATGGGACTGGAGAACAGTACCACCCATGATGTAGAGTCACGTGATTATAGACGAAGTACAGTAGTAGTCTAGCAAAAGCCAGATTGGAGATAGTACCTAGTCAGGGCTATCCATTGGAGATATATTTAGTTATGTGTTACCAATAAAAACTTAGGGCAGGATTTTTACCTTGGCAGGTGGGCACGCGCCCAACCTGACCGAATGTGAAATGACACACAATGACGTTGACTGAGCGTGCCGTGTCAACGCACAGCTGCGCAATAGTTCAGTTGGCGGGTGCGCACTGGACAAAAGCCATTAAGTTATCAATTGTGCTTAATTTTTCACTGACCGTTCAACCTAACGGTTGGCGGGCAGGAGAAAAAGCCAAGTGGCCTTTGCATTTTTTTTGGAAACCTCATCCACGGGCGGGATGAGGTTTCTAAAACCAAATGCAAGTAAAATGAAAACTTTAATTTTTAATTAAAAACATGTCGCTGCTCATGTGGCAGAGCCACGCGAGGGGACATGTCTCATTAACTTTTTCTGTTGTTTGATAATCTTTTCAATAGACCCTTCATTTCTCTGACGCAGCTCTGTGCGAGGTTATTCAGCACTCTTTCGTGGGCATGCGCAAAGTTGGCACTAGGCCTGCTCACCACCCCCCCCCCCACCACAATGCTGCCGCTCGCATATTACACTGGGCGTGCCTTAATTGGCCCGCCAGCGTGAAATCGTGGTGCACTGTCGATCATGGGCAGCGATCAGCTTACCACCCACCCCCACCGATCCCACCGCCAAGAGCAAAATTCTGCCCTTAACGTTCAACTACACAAGCCTCCGCACCTCTTAGTGAGACACCAGACAAAACCTTACAGCATGGCGGCTGTAAATGAAAGAATCCAGAATCCCAGAGAATTTGGCAAAAGGCCCCAGAATCTGAAAAACTAAATTGAACGGTATCCTGACCTGACCTGAACCATAGACAGAAGTCGAGATCACCTAAAAGAAAGCTCCATTGCAGACATGGAGGCTGGAGTGCAGAAGAAAAATCCACTGTGCAGCTAAAGGACTTCAGCAACGCACATGGAGGTCGGTTGTGAATCTCCGTCGATTATAGAGTCAAAGGACTTAGCAAGGGTGAGCACGATTTCAGTACTAAGGCCAAACTCACCTTTAAAAGTCTTCAGGCCATTAATCCATCAGAGCAGTCCATTCTGTTAATCACTGCAGCCAGCCTGGGTTCAGAGTCAGCACCATTCCATGAGACCCATTTTAAAAAACTTCGCCAAAGTCAGGAATCCCTGTTAATTGAGTTAAAACACTCAGAAAATGTTCCAAAGGGCCCAAACTTTTGGTTTAAAGAATAGCTGCAGAAAACCAACCCCTTTGAGATTGGGTCCATGTTCACCGCAGGAGCCTGCCAAAACCTGAAAGGCGGGGGAAGAAGTGAAAAAAACGGTTCCTGCAGTGCCATCTTTAAAAGTGCAACAACATTTAAAGCTGTACCACCTGTGCTAAAAAGACTAATAAACCCTTCCAGATCAATTTGGGTCGACCAGGCACAGAATTGGGGACTTTGGCAAAAAAAGATTTTTAAGTTACCACAATACATCAGGATTAAATAGGAAATCAGAAGAAGTCCAGGTTAATAAATTACTTGTTTGGTGAACTTGCTGATGTAGTAATCCGAATGCAAGGCATTGATGAATCCTCGGCCAGCTTTGAATGGTGCAGCTCAAAAGGATGATGGGACACCCCCAATAAAGCAACAATAGGGCAAAAGACAATACCCAAGCAAACCACACGATGATGCCAGACCGTGTCAGCGAAAGGAACTGCATGAGCTGAAGAGTTTACTGCAGAGGAGAGAGAAGGCTGAGTATCTGCCAGAAAGCTTACTAGATCTTTTTGAAAAGGCTGACACATTACCCAAACTGCAACAGCAGGTGGCAGTGCTGAGCCAGCTGGCTATAATTGAAGGCAAAGTCATAGGGTGTTCCAAGCTGCAGGCAGATAAAGAAAAGACAGAAATAAGATCAGGAAATGTTCATCTCAAAAGGTGAATTGGAAGACTTGAAAACCCCTGATAAACTAAAGCAATACACTGAAGCACAGAGTGAGATGGCGAGAGCTGAACAAGAAAATCAACAATTGAAAGAACAGCTGATTGTTCTTCAATTTCAAATGCAAAAGGAGTAGGTAACCCTTCAGCAGCATGGAGAAATGAAGGCTGCCTTGAAGAGCGGAATGGAGGAAGAACAGAACAAAGTCAAGGAGACTCTGTTAAATTACAAGGAAATTCAAGAGGAAACAGTTGAGCTTTGCAAAGAAAAAGGAAACTTCTCAAAAGATTTTAACATGCTCCAAGGATCCCTCGGGTCAAAGTTTGTGCCTCTGGAAAATTACGAAGAGAAGCAAAATGATTTTAATGTCACTCTGAAAGAACTGAAGAACCAGTTGGCAGAGAAGACTGAGTGATGTTCAATATTCCAGGAGGAAAATGCCAAGCTGCAATTAGACATGCAGGCCTCAAAAGAGGAAATACAGTTACAAGAAAGCTAATAGTAATAAATAGACGCTAACCTCTTTCTTTGTTAAGCTAAAGAAAACCTGTCCCATTGATCCTCACGTTTACTACTACTGTTTGAGAGAATGAAAACATCACTGAACAGCAGAGTTTTGGAACTGCAGGAGGAAAAGGAGAAGGTGAAAAATTCTCATGTACAGGAACTACAAATAGTAGATAACTTACGGCTCCAACTCGACAGTCAGAGAAAGAGTTCTCTGCCACTTCTGCAGCATAGCCAATTGAAAGTCAAAGTTCACATGGGGGAGAATTTTCTCCCCGTTGTGGGGGGTGGTTGGGTGGGAGTGAGCGCGGGCGGGCGGCGATTGGCTGTGCGCCGCCATTTTGCGTGGGCGGGCCAATTGAGGCCCGCCCAGTGTGACTCGCACCCGGAAGCGCAGAGCGCTCCCTGTGCGGGCAGGGGGAGGAGGGAGAGTCGGCACAGAGCTGCCTGAGGGAGATTAGTTTGATTTTCAAAAGTTTTAAGAAAGAAAAAATAATTTTTTAAGACGTCCCCTCATGTGACAGTGTCACATGAGCTGGGACATGTCAATGGATCTTAAAAAAAAAAACTTTTATTCAACTTATGAGTTGACCTCCCAGATGAGGTCTTATGAAAAATGAGGAGGCCGCCTGGGCACTTCGCCTGCCCCCCGCCAACCTTAAGGTTGGATGGGGCAGCTCCGCTAATTCCTTTAATTGATATTTAAATGGCCTTAATAGGCCTTTGACAGATCAGCAGGCGCGCAGCCAACTCCGGTGCGCGCCCGCTGAACTGAAGATCGGAATGACATGCGCTGACATCGGGACCGCGCATCATTTTACGCACTGGCGAGTGGGCCCCGCCCCCGCTCGCCAACCCGAACATTCTGGCCATTAAGAAGCGTGAAGAGTCTCAGAACCAATTAGCAGAAGTAAAATTGCAGCATGTGAGCTGGGAGGACAGCACAGAATAATCAGGCTGTGCTAGGGAAAACAAAAATACCTAGAAAAACTCAGCAGGTCTGACAGCATCTGCGGAGAGGGATACAGGTGACGTTTCGAGTCCATATGACTCTTCATCAGAACTAAGACATATAGAAATGAGATGAAATATAAGCTGGTAGAGGGGGGGTGATGGGACAGGTAGAGCTGGATAGAGGGGCCAGTGATAGGTGGAGGCCAAGAAGAGACTGCCAAAGATGTCATAGACAAAAGGACAAAGGGGTGTTGATGGTGGTGATATTATCTAAAGGATGTGCTAGTGGGGACATTAAGGGTAGCAAGCAGGGCAAGCTAGTGGCAGATGGCCCTAGTGGGGGTGGGGTGGGGGGAAGGAATCGAAATGAGCTAAAAGGTGGAGATGAAACAATAGATCGAATAAATTTAAAAATAGGAGGGAAGGGAAAAATATATATATATTTGTAAAAAAGTTATAAATTATTGGAAAAAGAGGGGTCGGAAATGGGGTGGGGATGGAGGAGAGAGTTCATGATCTGAAATTGTTGAACTCAGTATTAAGTCCGGAAGACTGTAAAGTGCCTAGTCGGAAGATGAGGTGCTGTTCCTCCAGTTTGCGTTGATTCCTCTACATTGGAGAGACCAAACGCAGACTGGGTGACCACTTTGCGGAACACCTGCGGTTTGTCCACAAGAAAGACCCACACCTCCCTGTCGCTTGCCATTTCAACACTCCACCCTGCTCTCATGCCCACATGTCTGTCCTTGGCCTGCTACATTGTTCCAGTGAAGCTCAACGCAAACTGGAGGAACAGCACCTCATCTTCCGACTAGGCACTTTACAGTCTTCCGGACTTAATATTGAATTCAACAACTTCAGATCATGAACTCTCTCCTCCATCCCCACCCCTTTTCCGATCCCCACGTTTTCCAATAATTTATAATTTCTTTACAACTATATATTATTTTTTCTTTTCCCTACTATTTTTAAATTTATTTCGATCTATTGTTTCATCTCCACCTTTTAGCCCATTTCAATCCCTTCCCCCCACCCCACCCCCACTAGGGCCATCTGCCATTAGCTTGTCCTGCTTGATACCCTTAATGTCCCCATTAGCACATCCTTTAGATAATATCACCACCGTCAACACCCCTTTGTCCTTTTGTCTATGACATCTTTGGCATTCTCTTCTTGGCCTCCACCTATCATTGGCCCCCTATCATGCTCTCTTGTCCCATCCCCTTCTACCAGCTTATATTTCATCTCATTTCTATATGTCTTAGCTCTGTTGAAGAGTCATACGGACTCGAAACGCCAACTGTGTTTCTCTCTGCAGATGCTGTAGGCCTGCTGAGTTCTTCCAGGTATTTTTGCTTTTGTTCTCGATTTCCAGCATCCGCAGTATTTTGCTTTCAATCCCGTGCTAAGGGAAAACTGTTCAGTGCAGAGAAACCAACATTCACCGACGAAAAATGAGTTTGCTAATGAAAGCGAGACCTGATGAGAATACTGGAGTGACACTCACAGGACGTAGAACACCCGAAAGAGGACTGAAAATGCTAAAATGATAAACTTTCAATGATAGGTCTTCAATTAGAACTTGATTAGCTTCAAGTATCAGGAGTCTCTTTCAAGTATTGTGAAAAATGCCTGGAACAGGAAAAGGAATTGCCTGTGAATTCGTACAGTTGGTTGAATGCAGAATTAACAACCAAAACTGATTAAATTCTCGAACGTTGGTCCAATCTGAAGTATGAGAAAGAAGAGATGCGCAGTATGGGAAGAGCAAACTCAGACTTTAAAAGCAGAAAAGGAAAATTCTAAGAAACAGAATGAGGATCTAAGGAGTGAATTGAATGAGTCTAAGGAGTGGTCAGTGATCACGGAGGGGAGATTCCGAAAGGTGCCCAGGTGAAATTGTTAAGCTTGTATAAGGATTTGGCAGATAACTCTGAAACAAAGACAACTGAACTTAACGGAGTGGTTGAAAGTAAAATACTGCAGATGCTAGAAATCTGAAATAAAAACAGGAAATGCTAGAAAAACTCAGCAGGTCTGGCAGCATCCGTGGAGAGAGAAGCAGAGTTAACGTTTTGAGTCCGTGTGACCCTTCAGAGACTCACCAGAGTAGTTGCTGAGCTGAATGAAAAGATTCATAAGCTCGAAAAAGAATTGGGAAGTAAGTGGGTAAACAGATATTTGGGTGAAGTTGTGAAACAAGTGGAAATGAGGATTCCATTTTTGGAATGCCAACTTCCAGGAAGATCATGGCGGACCCCATGGAAAAAGAAAACTCAAGTCCGTTCTATCAATAAATGGAGTGAATGTTACCTTCAGAAAGAATGGGACAAACCCAGAGTGCCTGAACAAAGCAAACAGGCTGTCGATAAGGAAAAATTCAACTCCAAGGAGTGCGAAAAGTGAATCAGATAGAGACAGCTAAGTGCCTGAAAGTCAGAAACTCTAAACCGATAAAGTTTGTCCAAAGCAACTGAGCCTACCACTCCTCCAGATGTGACCAGAACAAGATCTGGAAGAATTTTCAAGCCTCCAGAACATCTGAATTTATAAAGTCAGAGACTTGAGGCAGGGTGGGTTCCGGGGTGGGTGGGGGGGTGGGGGGGTGCAGAAGAGCGGGGGAGAAGGGGAGGCACATAAAGAAAGTTTGTACTATCAATATGCTGGGTAAAGATTTGGTGGAGTGGCCGTGTAAGGGTGTTTGGCATAGCAAAAGTTAATGTGGGATTAGAGAATGGTGCTGCATACCCTATGATGTAGGGAGTCCTATGATAGTGGACAGCGTACAGTAATAGTCTAGCAGAAGCCAGCATAGAGATAGTACCTCGTCAGGGCTGTCCGTTGGAGATGTAAATAGTTATGTGTTGCCAATAAACACATAATTTTCAACCACATGAGCCTCCAGACTCTTAGTGAGACACCAAGCAATCCCTTACAACAAACCCAAGCCTACCTTCTACCTGAATCTATGGTGTGGGAGGGAATGAGTCTGCATGTTTGGTAAGGAAGATGTAAGGCTGTGTTTGCGGAATGGGTGAACTTGTGTGGGGACGTGCACATGTGTGTTTGAGTGTGTGTGTCTGTATGTGAGTTTGTGTGTGAATAAATGTATGAATTTTTAGTCCATGAGTGTGTACAGGGTTTGTGTATAATGTGTATAGGAGGGATGAGGGTCTGGGTCTAACGTATCTCTCTCTTTGTGTAAGTATAGAGATAATTTCCTTTAACTTCATGCTTCCATGATAATCTGGGAGGGTCAATCACCCGCTGTACCAATTTTCTCCTAAGCAGAGCACGTTAGAATGACCACTGTGTGCACTTGTGTATGTTTATATCAAGACAATCATGAAAGCATCCATTGATAAAAACAAAAAATTGCGGATGCTGGAAATCCAAACCAAAAACAGAATTACCTGGAAAAACTCAGCAGGTCTGGCAGCATCAGCGGAGAAGAAAAGAGTTGATGTTTCAAGTCCTCATGACCCTTCCACAGAACTGAGTGAATATAAAGAGAGGGCTGAAATATAAGCTGGTTTAAGGTGGGGGTAGGGCGGGGGAGGGGGGGTGTTGGGTTGGGGGAGAGAAGTGGAGGGGGGCGTGGTTGTAGGGACAAGCAAGCAGTGATAGGAGCAGATAATCAAAAGATGTCACAGACAAAAGAACAAAAGAACACAGAGGTGTTGAAGGTGGTGATATTATCTAAATGAATGTGCTATTTAAGAATGGATGGCAGGGCACTCAAGGTACAGCTCTAGTCGGGGTGGGGTGGAAAGACTAGCAGGGCATAAAAGATTCAAAATAATGGAAATAGGTGGGAAAAGAAAAATCTATATAAATTATTGGAAAAAGCAAAAGGAAGGGGGAAGAAACAGAAAGGGGCTGGGGATGGAGGAGGGAGTTCAAGATCTAAAGATGTTGAATTCAATATTCAGTCCGGAAGGCTGTAAAGTGCCTAGTCGGAAGATGAGGTGCTGTTCCTGCAATTTGCGTTGGGCTTCACTGGAAGAATGCAGCAAGCCAAGGACAAACATGTGGGCAAGAGAGCAGGGTGGAGTGTTAAAATGGCAAGTGACAGGGAGGTTTGGGTCATTCTTGCGGACAGACCACTGGTGTCCTGCAAAGCGGTCGCCCAGTTTACGTTTGGTCTCCCCAATGTAGAGGAGACCGTATTGGGAGCAACGAATGGAAGTGAAATGCTGCTTCACTTAAAAGGAGTGTTTGGGCCCTTGGACGGTGAGGAGAGAGGAAGTGAAGGGGCAGGTGTTGCATCTTTTGCGTGGGTATGGGGTGGTGCCATAGGTGGGGGTTGAGGAGTAGGGGGTGATGGAGGAGTGGACCAGGGTGTCCCGGAGGGAACGATCCCTACGGAATGCCGCCAGGGGGTTGAAGGGAAGATGTGTTTTGTGGTGGCATCATGCTGGAGTTGGTGGAAATGGTGGAGGATGATCCTTTGAATGCAGAGGCTGTTGGGGTGATAAGTGAGGACAAGGGGTACCCGCATGGGCCCCAGCTATGCCTGTCTCTTTATGGGGTATGTGGAACATTCCTTGTTCCAGTCCTACTCCGGCCCCCTTCCACAACTCTTTCTCCGGTACATTGATGATTACTTCAGTGCCGCTTCATGCTCTCGTTGGGACTTGGAAAAATTTATTAATTTTGCTTCCAATCTCCACCCCTCCATCATTTTCACATGGTCCATCTCTGACACTTCCCTTCCCTTCCTTGACCTCTTTGTCTCAATCTCTGGTGATAGACTGTCCACCAATATCCATTACAAGCCTACCAACTCCCACAGCTACCTCGACTACAGCTCCTCACACCCCGCTTCCTGTAAGGACACCATCCCATTCTCTCAGTTCCTTCGCCTCCATCGTATCTGTTCTGATGATGTTACCTTCAAAAACAGCTCCTCTGACATGTCCTCCTTCTTCCTTAACTGAGGTTTTCCACCCATGGTCGTTGACAGGGCCCTCAACCGTGTCCGGCCCATCTCTCATGCATCCGCCCTCACGCCTTCTCCGCCCTCCCAGAAACATGATAGGGTCCCCCTTGTCCTCACTTATCACCCCACAGCCTCTGCATTCAAAGGATCATCCTCCACCATTTCCGCCAACTCCAGCATGATGCCACCACCAAACGCATCTTCCCTTCACCCCCCTGGCGGCATTCCGTAGGGATCGTTCCCTCCGGGACAACCTGGTCCGCTCCTCCATCACCCCCTACTCCTCAACCCCCACCTATGGCACCACCCCATACCCACGCAAAAGATGCAACACCTGCCCCTTCACTTACTCTCTCCTCACCGTCCAAGGGCCCAAACACTCCTTTCAAGTGAAGCAGCATTTTACTTCCATTCGTTGCTCCCAATGCAGTCTCCTCTACATTGGGGAGACCAAACGTAAACTGGGCGACCGCTTTGCAGAACACCTGCGGTCTGTCCGCAAGAATGACCCAAACCTCCCTGTCGCTTGCCATTTTAACACTCCACCCTGCTCTCTTGCCCACATGTTTGTCCTTGGCTTGCTGCATTGTTCCAGTGAAGCCCAACGCAAATTGTAGGAACAGCACCTCATCTTCCGACTAGGTACTTTACAGCCTTCCGGACTGAATATTGAATTCAACAACTTTAGATCTTGAACTCCCTCCTCCATCCCCACCCCCTCTCTGTTTCTTGCCCCTTCCTTTTGTTTTTTCCAATAATTTATATAGATTGTTCTTTTCCCACCTATTTCCATTATTTTTAAATCTTTTATGCCCTGCTAGTCTTTCCACCCCACCCCGACTAGAGCTGTACCTTGAGTGCCCTGCCATCCATTCTTAAATAGCACATTCGTTTAGATAATATCACCACCTTCAACGCCTCTGTGTTCTTTTGTTCTTTTGTCTGTGACATCTTTTGATTACCTGCTCCTATCACTGCTTGCTTGTCCCTACAACCACACCACCCCTACCCACTTCTCCCCACCAACCCCCTCCACCCCACCCCCCCTCCTCCGCCTCCACATTAAACCAGCTTATATTTCACCCCTCCTTATATTCACTCAGTTCTGTGGAAGGGTCATGAGAATTCGAAACGTCAACTATTTTCTTCTCCGCTGCTGCTGCCAGACCTGCTGAGTTTTTCCAGGTAATTCTGTTTTTGTTATGGTAGGATCCATTCCTTTGTGTGTACCTCTGAATGTCTGTTTAAAGGTAATCATGGTAGTGTACTCTCATGTAATTTTACTAATATTCACCTTAAATTGAATCTGGCAAAGCTGTCACTCATTCCCACTGGTGGTATTATTTTTACTGAATTATTATTTATTTTATTCAGAATCTTTCAGTAAAGGGTGAAGTGCGCAACAAGGCCTAATATTGTTTTGTCAGTAACAAAGTTGATTTAGGGTTTATTTAATAATATGTTTTTTGCAGAGCAGGTTGATAGAAAAGTTGAACTATCAGGTGTGCTTTTGCATGTTAATTTTATCGTGTAAATGACAGGGCACTTTGGAAATGGCTTTTTTTCTTATTCAGTTTTAATTTCCAGAGACATCAGGCAGAATCGTCCCAGATTTGCGCTAAGTGAGGTAGCGGGCGGGTAAAACGATCTTTTACCTGCCGGCCTCAATGGTGGCATTTCACACCACATTAATAATGCATTCCTGGGATCCCATGTCATTTCAATGACGGGCAGCCTCCAATTCGCCATGCTGTCAGCTCACCGCTTCATCACGTCAGGCACCACATTTAAAATGCAGCCGTATTCCAGCCCAGGACTGCAGCAAGGAAGACATGGCCCCAAAAGGCAAGAAGATTGCAGCCCTCGAGCGCCTTTTGGAAGCCGTGGAGGCCCCACTGTGATGTCCTCTACGCCTGCTCTGGCCAAAGGAGGGGCAGCTACATTACCACTCCGGCCTGGTAGGCAATGGCAGTGGTGACCAGGGCCAAAGTTGTACAGAAGAGGTTGGCCATCCAATGCAGATAGACAATGAATGATCTTATCCGTGCAGCCAGCATAAAGCAACCATCTCATCACTCTAAGCTCACACACTCACAAGCCCATCACACATTCGCTGGCATCTCACACTGCCAGCTCAAAGGACATCATCACTCACTCCCTCACACACACCCTCAGGTGTCCTCATCTCTGGAGACTGCCTCCTCCGCACTCACCATCTTGAGGCCACTTGCACAGATCAACATGAGCTCCCACACGCACACAGCCTGGGCTCCCTCCTTCCCCTCCTTCCCCGGTACAGATCACGTCCTGCAGTCTCTTCCCTTGCCTGAGGCCACATCTCCCCCTTCCCCAAGCAAGCCCTAGCCCTGCAGCCATTGAAAAGCTCCCCACATGCGGCTGATCTGGTAGGCAGAGATCTACCTGTAAGCCCCCCTAAAAGCGATGTGGTGTGAAGCCTGGCGCTGATGACTACGAGTGCTGCCCGGAGCAAGGTAGGCAAACAAACCTTGAAGCCCCAAGGGAAGTGCAGCCCACCAAGTGCACGCCTTATATATGCTGTTGTGAAACGTGTTGGTGTGTTTTCCCGCCGACGTGGGTGGGCGATCCAGCGTAGGGGGGGATGAGTCTGGTGGGCTGATGGTATAATGATATGTAGATATATAACAATGAGACTCCTGATGTCTGATGGTGGGGAACGCAGCTCGCCATCGGTGGGCAGAGCGGACGATCACAAACTGGTTTTATGACGTAGTGAAACCGATTTTTGGCCTTCTCGCCATATTGTCCGCTCACGCCATCAAGCACACCCGACACCGGCGGGCACAGAAAATCCTGGCCATCACTCCAACATCAGGATTCAGAGTGTGAGTAATGGAGAAGTGACCAGTCTTCCAGTCTGTAACGATTAATTATAGGCAATGTGTGGCAATTGTAGGCCGTTGCCAGTTGTAAGGTTGACTTCCCTCTGCTTCACTTATGAGCCCTTAATCTATTCTCAGAGGGCAATCCTAACTACGCCAGTCTGATACTTCCATTTCTGACTCACTCTTATGAATTAAGTAAAATTGCCAGTTTTGTCCAGTGGCCTCCAGCCACATGGAGTACTGAGGGAGCATTCCACTGTCAAAGGTTCAAATGAGTCTTTTATGTCCATCTGCCTTCTCAGATGGACATAAAAGATCCCATGGGCAGAAGAAGAGGAAGAGATACCCCACTGCCCTCCACCCCCATCCCCTGCCCCTGGCAGCCTTGGCCAATAGTAATCCCCCAACCCCCCCAACTAACATCACTAAGACTCAGGAAGGGAAAGATTGGTTTGTGTAGGTGCCACTCCTATGAATCATAATTGCGTGCGCTCTTTTTTATTCATCCCTGCCATCTCCTCAGGCTCCGAAGAAGCACCTGCAAAATGGATTAATCCGCGGCTACCAGATCGGTTATCGGGAATACAGCACTGGTGGCAATTACCAGTTCAGCATCATCAGCATGGAGACAACGGGCGACAGCGAGCTGTACACCCTGGACAATCTGAGAAAGTTTACACAATACGGGGTGGTTGTCCAGGCTTGTAACCGTGCAGGCACAGGACCCTCCTCACAGGAAATCATTGCCACAACGTTAGAGGACGGTAAGGTCGACAGCAATTGCCTGAATTACTGAGCGCCTTAAACATAGCAAAAACGCCCCAGAGGCACTCCACAGGAGCGACATCAAACAAAATTTGACACCCAGCCAAATAAGGAGCTTTTCGGACAGGCAACCAAAAGCTTAAGTCAAAGAGGGGGGGGGGATAGAGAGTTAGCGAGTTGGGGAGGTTTAGGGAGGGAATTCCAGAGCTGAGGCTCCAGGGATGGTCACAATTGGTGGAATAAGAGAAACCGCTGATGCTCAAGAGGCCAGAATTAGAGGATCACAGAGAATTGGGAGGGTTATAAGAGCTGGAGGAGATCGAGGTGAGGCGAAGGAGGGACTTGAGAACAAGGATGAAAGTTTTTGAATTCAAGGCATTGCTGAGCTGCAAACAAGTATAGATAAGAAAGCATAGAGGTGACGGGTTAGTAGGACTTGTTACGAATATGAATACAGGCAGCAGAGTTTAGATGAACTGAAGTTTACAGACGGTGGAAGGTGGGAGGTTGGCCAGTAATGTGTGAAATAGTCAAGTCTAGAGATAACAAAGGCATGAGTGACAGCTTCAACAACAGATGAGCAGAGGCGGGGTTGGAGTCAAGGTCTTTGGTACAGTAAACTTCTCTTTTTAAACTGTAAATACATGAAAAACCAAGATTCATAGTCCTGACTATCAGCAAGACACACTAAAGATTAGGTGGAGTTGACGTACCTGGTCCCAGGCATTTGGTAGACACAACACAGCGACCAGTTGCTGTCCTGCCTTGTAGTATGAGAATGTCTGGGCAAAACCAGAGCACAGCTACAAACTGAGAGGTCCCAGTAAATCAAGATGTCCTTTTGAGACACATAAACTAGTGAAAGCAGAACTCCCGAAAATACAACTTGAGAACAATCCAGGTTACGTTCATTTCTAGGAAGTATCAGGACCTTCTGATTGAGTTTCAACAATCTCGTACTTCATTTTTCTCTCCCTTTCACCCTCACTTCATGCAATTCAATTCAACCTAGAACTTCAATCCCGCCCCAACCCACCAATAGCTTCATCCATCCCCTTCCCAAATTCAAACTGGTCCTTATTCTTGCTTCACCCTAGTTAAAACTATTTGGCTTCCAACCTTCCCCCAGTGCAAATCCCAACAAAACCCTTGATTTCTAGCTGGCACACTCCTTCACCCCCAGCACATAAACGTTAGGCTGCAGTGCCTCAAGTGCCCCTCCTGGCTACCACTTCTCCCTGCTTCCCATCTGTATTTTCTCCCTTTACTTCCACTCTCCCATTTGATTCCTTCCCTCTCTCTTCTGCTTTATTTTACAATTCCTTCTCCCATCATTTTTCTTATCCATGCATGGGATCCGGGTGCCACTCTTAAGGGCTCATTGAGGAGGTGGTGTTAAACCATCATCTTCAGTACAACTGCGTGGTTTACTAGAATATTTTACAGGGCACTTAAGTGACAAATAGGTTTCTGTGGGTCCGGAATCACTGAAAAGCCAGGTTGGGTAAGGACAGGCAGATTTCCTTCCCTAAAGCTTCCCTTTAATGAACCAGATGAGTTTTTATGACAAACCTGTAGCTTACTGGTCAAAATTAGTGATACGAGGTTTTTATTCCAGGTTCATTTCATTTGAATTTAAATTCCCCACTGGCTATGCTGGGATTTGAACTCATCCATCCAGTTTATTAGCCCATTAATATAACCACTATGTTACCCTACCCTTCGGGCTCGTTTCTTCTATTCATTTCTTACCTCCTCTTCCCTCTTTTCTCTCTCCTCTCTCCCTCTTCATACCTGCTCTCCCACTACCCTCAATTTCTCCCTCTCTCGTTATTCTATTTCTGCTATTTCCTCTCTCCTCTCCCCCCATTGCCCTCTCATTCTTTTCCACCCTTCTAACTTCCTTTCATTCTTCATTTCCCTGTCCTCTTCATTTCCCTTTTCTCTGTCCCTTCATTTCCCTCTCCCCATCATTTCATTCCTTCGCTCTCCCTTTTTCCCCATCCCTCACTGTTTCATTTCTGCCTTTCCCTCTCCCTTTTTCCCTGTCACTTTCCCCCTTTCTGCCCTTCCCTCTCTTCGTTCATTTCACTCTTCCCTCTCGCAGTTCTCATGCTACTTGAAAGTGGTTCAGCTGCCATGGACAACTCCCGCTCACTATGTGCAGCAGCCAGAATCACTCGATAAGTAGGGGTGGCCTTGAGGGGCAAGAGAGTAGTCTTTCACTGATTTTAGTCCACAGATGAGAATTGGGCCCCCAAAACACTGACTGTACATCAAACTGCTGTCATGTGGGAGAAGAAGTCATTAAGTAATAGCCAAGGTTTTAAAAGCCAGACTATATTTTGGGCATTAACCATAGACTGAGGGTGGTACAGAACCCAACATCTCTGAGAACAGATAAATTAGAATCGAAGGTTATGATGCAAACACAATGAGGAAGCAGGGAGGAGGATGAATGTTTGAGACTTGAGAGGATCAAGCAAGGAAAGTTCAAAGGAGTATCAGATATTGTACAAGGTGAAAGGGAGAGAGTAGGACAGTGGAATTTGTTTTATATTTTTCTCTCTCAGAAATAATGGGCTGAGGGTAATTAATTGGTTGGCAAGAGTCTTTAGCTTGGTATGATTCTCTCTGTTAACTTGTAAAATACAATACAAAGGCATTGAGAAAAGATACTTTAGCCTTCCTACAGTGCCCCCGACTGGTCAGACACCAGAATAGGCTACTGTAGAAAACAAACAATGCATTCCATTTAAACACTAAGAAGAGAGAGTGAAAAAATAATGAAAAATGTGTGGAAGATTTAGAATTGTTTATTCTTAACCTTCCTTTTTTAGAGAAGCTAGGTTAATATTAATTGTTGATCTGTTTGCTTTTAATCTTTTAAATCACTGCATTAAAACTTATTTTAGAACTAACCGTTTTGTGCTTTGGGAGAGATTTTAACTTGCTCAAAGCCCATTCACTTACACAGAGTTAACCTCTATCCCACTATCTCTGACCGGCAGTTCCGGGAGATGTTTGGCTCCAACAGTTTATCTCTGCCCTGAGCTCAGAGGATCCTCCTGCCCATCCACCTCTCCCCTCTCCAGTACCAATGTGACATTGTCCCTGTCGCCCTCCTGAGTGAGCAGGCCGGTCTCCTGCCATAGGCCCATGCCAAGAAGGGACATAGAGACTTTGTCCTGAATATTACAGTCAACAGATTGAGAAATGGCGGTGGCTGTTCCTGGCTCTGTGTGTTCCTATCCTTCCACGTAATTGCACAGCGAATGAGTTCTTCAACAAGGATGTTTTAATTCAATCCTGGGATATGGGTGTCATTGGCAAGAACAGCATTAACTGCACATCTCTCGATAGCCTGAGAAGGTGGTGTTGAGCCTTCCTCTGGAAACCCTGCAGACCATAGGATGAAGGTGCACCCACAATGGTTTTCTGTTTGTGCAGCTTAATACAGCTGAGCTTGCTATAGGCCACTTCAGAGATCAGTTAAGTGTCAGTCATACTGCTGTGGATCTGATAAAAAAAGGGCAGCAGGTTTTTTTGCCTGAAGAACATTCGTGGATCATAAGGTGACCGTGTTTGGAAATAACATGGCAGTCAACGTCAAGCTTGGTGACACCACAGTATTTGCCTTCTATGGGAATCTTCGACCTGTTTTTGATCGTGTTTCTTGCCTTAAGAGTTTCTCAAACTCCCACTGGATTATGCAGAATTTCTCACTCGTACCTTTTGTTTATTTTCTTTTTCATGGCAGTACCCAGCCGACCACCAGACAATGTCCAAGCCAGTGCCACATCTCCAGAGGTCATCTCACTGTCCTGGTCGATGCCGCCAAAGGAGGCACTGAATGGGATTCTACAGGGATATAGAGTTATTTATTGGGCAAATCTCCCAGATGGAGGTAAGTATGCTGTAGTGATCTGTGAGTAGTGTTAGTCTGTCCTAGGATTCGTCAGGTACAAATCAGCTCCCTAGGCTCTCTCCATCTCTGACTTCAACAGAGTGGCTGATCAGGAAAGGAGAACCAAGGTGGCACATGGTCATCATTCACAAGTTTAGATGATATTTCAGTAAGGTAATATGTTCTTACCTTATTCTTGACACTGAGCAGTAAGTAATATCTGTCTTTATCCCATCCACTTGTTTGGATTCAAACCTAGGCCTTTGGTCTAAGTTGAATGCAGGACCAAGAGATGAAAGCCTCCCCTACCCAAGTTTCTCCTCTTCTGCTCTGAAGGGTGTGACTGAAGCTAGGATACAGTTGTAGTTATAACCACCATTGGGTGGCCCTGCAGAGGGAGTGCACAATATCTGCTGGTACACTTGAAGCCTTCCATGACTGGTGGGCACTCCAGGGACAGGAGTGCTTTGTAGACATAAGGAAAAAATTATGTGTTTGATTTGATGTATCTCCTTTGGTTTTATAGCTTATTGATTGTGCCACTTTAAAAATGGGACACTTTTTTTATTTCTGATTGATAACTCAGTCAACCAAATTGGCACTTAAAAAATCAGAATATGGCCAAAGCACCCTCCAGTATCTGGCCAAATAATAATTCTTCCTGTGCAAATCTAGACCATCATTACGTTTGACTAATAGGGCCTCACAGTTGAAACAAAACATTCTAGCTGATACCACTGGATTAGAAGTGGGAACCTTGACTGACTTTCCCATTCCTTGGTCTGACAATGTGAAAACCAATGGTACTGATCTCCTGCCCATCTTTTGAGTATAATAAAATATCCGATAGGCCAACTTCAGCATTTTCTCTTCTCATTTGCTTTTTTGTTAGAACTCGGAGAGATTAGAAATGTCACGACCACCCAGGTCACGTTGGAGCTGGACGGGCTTGAGAAATTTACCAACTACAGTATACAGGTGCTGGCATTCACCCGGGCAGGAGATGGAGTCAGGAGTGAGCAGATCTTCACACGTACCAAGGAGGATGGTAGGTCAATGCCAACAACACTCTAATCATTCTGTATTTTCTGTGCAACCCTGTTTTCCTAAAGTCCCATGCTCTGTCACAACATCCTGCAGCTTCTCCCAGTGACAACACATAGTAAGACCCTAATTAAATCAGCACTGTGGCAGTTATGCCAACTGCAAAACTAAAAGTCCAACTGTTCTAATATCAGGTGTTGTGCGATCAAGAGTGGTGGCAGCCATTAGTGTGAGGAAACGTTAGCTATTTGCTGCACACAACTTTGTTGTTTTCAGTGTTGAAACTTGTCTTGTACCAAAATTAAGGATATTAATAGTGGAAAAGGGAACTCCATTTCAGCTACTGTGTGTCAGCGTTAATTAACTGTCATATAAAGCTTTATAACTCTGCCCAAAGCTCAAAAAAGGAGCAATTATTGCTCCAATCTGACACATGTTCATGGCCAGGTCAGCTATTGCTTCACCTCTCAATGAGGTTACTAATTTAGCACCAAATTAAGGGGTAGCTTAGTTCTGCAAATCATGCTGCACTGACATCGCCCAAATTCATTTCACACCCAATCTAAGTTCATCAGTCTCAACTTGACTTGGAACTAGGTTCCGCAAATTTCAAACCACTATCTACCTCGTGGGCAGGCATAAGAGATTATTAAAACAGCTGTGGAAAGTTGGCCCTTATGGGACCTGGAATAAAATGATGTGAAAGTTATATTACAGTTATATAAAGTTCTGGTCCAACCTTATTTAGGGTAGCGCATTTAGGTCTGGGTGCCCAACCTCAGAAAGGATGTACAGTTCTGTCTTTGGAGAGATTGCAGCGCAGACTCATCAGAATTTTACTGGGGCTAAGAGTGTTAAATTATGAGGACAGGTTGCATAGCAGCCTGTGTCCTCCTTTGTCTTAGGACAGAGATGAGGAGAAGTTTTTTTCTCTCAGAGGGTTGTGTGACTTTGTAACTCCCTGCCTCAGAAGGTGGAGGAGGAGGGGGTCATTGAATATTTTTAAGGCTCAGGTAGATAGATTCTTGTTAGGCAAAGGAATCAAAGGTTATCAGGGTTAGATAGGAATGTGGAAATCGGAACACAACAAGATCGGCCATGATCTTATTGAATGGCGGAGCAGGCTTGAGGGGTCGAATGGTCCACTCCTGTTCCTATTTCTTATGTTCTTATGTGTTTGGAAGATTAAGGGGTGATCTAATTAGGGTGTTTAAGATGATTAAAGAAGCTGATAGTTTGTCTCTAACCTATTTCCTCAGGTAGGGCCATAGTCTTAAAATTAGAGCTAGGGTGATGTCAGGAAGTGCTTCTTCACACAAAAAATAGTGGAAATCTGAAGCAATCTCCGCCAAAACACTGTTGAAACTAAATTACTGAATCATTGAATTATGCAACGCAGAAAGAGGCCATTTGGCCCATCGTGCCTGCACTGTCTCTTTGGTGGGATTCTCTAATTAATCCCACTCCCTGCTCTTTTCCCATAGCATTGTAAATGTTGTTCCTTCAAATATTTATCTAATTCTCTCTTGATGTTACTATTGAAACTGCGTCCTCCACCCTTTGAGGAAGTGCATTCCAGATCACAACAACTCATTGTGTAAAAAAAAGGTTTCCTCATGTTGTTTCTGGCTCTTTGCATACTGACCCATCTGCCACTGGAAACAGTTTCTCCATGTTTACGCAATCAACACCGTTGATTATTTGCCTCAACTACTCCCTATGCTAGCGAGTTCCACACTTTAACCATTCTCCTAAAGGTTTCTCCTAAATTTCCTGTTGCTGAAAAAAGAGACATGTTGAAACTTTGCGTCTTGCACTCATCAGGACTCTTCAAGATGAAAAGCTTCCAAGCATGTCTCTTTTTTCAGCAATACTCAAGTTCTATACTACCAAACCACTAAATTTCCAATTAGGATTTATTAGTGATTATCTAATATTTATGAACTCCCTGTTTTTGAATGTGCCTAAAAGTGGAAACATATCAAGCTCGGCCCATCAAACTCCTTCATAAATTGAAAGACCTCTATTATGTCACCTTGCAACATTCACTGTTCTGTGAAAAGAACCTCAAATCAATTCAGTCTGTCACAAATGCAATAAGTTCAAGCATACTTGCTTATTACATTTATTATTACAGTCATTTTTTTAAAAATTCATTCATTGGATAGGGGCTTCGCTGACTGGGCCAGCATTTATTGCCCATCTCTAGTTGCGCTTGAGAAGGTGGTGGTGAGCTGCCTTCTTGAATTGGTGTAGTCCATGTAGTGTAGGTACACCCACAGTGCTGTTAGGAAGGGAGGTCCAGGATTTTGACCCAGCAGCAGCAAAGGAACAGCGATATATTTCCAAGTCAGGATGGTGAGTGACTTGGAGGGGAACTTCCAGGTGGTGGTGTTCCCATCTATCTGCTGCCTTTGTCCTTCTAGATGACAGTGGTTGTGGGTTTGGAAGGTGCTGTCGAAGGAGCCTTGGTGAATTCCTGCAGTGCATCTTGTAGATGGCACACACTGCTGCTACTGTGCGTCAGTGGTGGAGGGGGTCAATCTTTGTGCATGTGGTAACAATCAAGCGGGCTGCTTTGTCCTGGACAGTGTCAAGCTTCATAAGTGTTGTGGGAGCTGCACTCATCCAGGAAAGTGGGGAGCATTTTATCACACTCCTGACTTGTACCTTGTAGATGGTGGACAGGCTTTGGGGAGTCAGGAGATGAGTTACTCACAGCAGGATTCCTAGCCTCTGGTCTGTTCTTGTAGCCACAGTATTGATATAGCTAGTCCAGTTCAGTGTCTGGTCAATCGTAGCCCCAGGATGCTGATAATAGGGGATTCAATTATGGTAATGCCATTGAATGTCAAGGGGTGATGGTTAGATTCTCTCTTGTTGGAGATGGTCATTGCCTGACACTTGTGTGGCGCGAATGTTACTTTCCACTTGTTAGCCCAAGCCTGGATATTGTCCAGGTCTTGCTGCATTTGGACATGGACTGCTTCAGCATCTGAAGAATCGTGAATGGTGCAGAGCATTGTGCAATCATTAGCAAGCATCCCCACTTCTGACCTTATGTTGGAAGGAAGGTCATTGATGAAGCAGCTGAAGATGGTTGGGCCTAGGACACTACCCTGAGGTGATGTCCTGGAGCTGAATTGAATGACCTCCAACAACCACAACCATCTTCCTTTGTGCTATGCATGACAGTGGAGAGTTTTATTCCTGACTCCCATTGACTCCAGTTTTGCTAGGGCTCCTTGATTCCACACTCGGCCAAATGTGGCCTTGATGCCAAGGGCAGTCACTCTCACCTCAGGAGTTCAAATTAATTCCTGACAAGAATGTGATTTTTAAAATGAACGATGATAACATTTGTACTTTTATTAAGAAGTACATTAGCCAAAAGTTTGCGATTCATCTCCACTGCTGCAACTCTGGCAAATGGGAACTGTGACTTGGAAGCATGATTTTAAATGAATTTCCAGGTGTTCAGGTGACTTATCAATCCCCAACCAATGCTCATGGCAGCATCAGTGATCGTGGCGTTTTTTGGGCATGCCGCACGTGTTTGAGGCAGGGTGGGGAAGTTGCTTGGAAGGTGGCTAAGGAATTCAGCATTGGCCAGTCACTGTTGTGAACAGCGAGAATGTCCAGGCCATAATATCAGTATAAAGTAAAAAAAAATGGTCCCTTTTATAAGAGCAGGAGTCTGGATGACTACTACATGACCACCAGCAGTAGGGTGAAGTGAAAGAAGGATGCACAAGAAGCCAGAGTTCTCATGAGGTTGTGGGACTGTAGGAGGTCACAGAACTAGAGAGCAGTGAGACCACAATGGGAGTTAAATACAAGGGTGGAAATTTTGTATTGTGATGCTGTGGGTATTAAATTCAGAAGGCCACCATCCTGATTACTTGGGAGGGAGAGCAACAACAACTTAACATGATAAAATATAATAAGTCGGGCTTCAGAGGAGTATTATAAAACAAAATGTGACACCGAGCCACATTTTAGAGATATTAGGACAGATGACCAAAAGCTTGGTCAAAGAAGTAGGTTTTAAAGAGCATCTTCAGGAAGGAAGGAGAGGTAGAGTGGTGGAGAGCTTAGTGCCGAGGCCACCAGTGGTGGAGAGATGAAAGTCAGGGATGCTCAAGAGGCCAGAATTAGAGAAGTGCAGATATTTCAGATGATTGTACAGCTGGAGGAGATCACAAGAATAGAGAGGGCCCAGGCTATGGGATGGATTTGAAAACAAGCTATTTTTAAAATCAAGCTCTACTTAATTAAAGTGAACAAATGCTCAGTAATGAGATTAACATCATAGCATCAAATGTTTTCCAAAAATAGTGTATAATTGAATAAAAATGTTTTGAGCATCAGTTCTGAAGTCGCTGGGCAGGATTTCCGCTACTGAACCAGGTAGCTCGATGTTGATTGAAGCACATAAGATCCTGAGGGGACTTGACAGAATGGATGTGGACAGGACGTTCCCTCTTGTGGGAGGATCTAGAACTAGGGGTCGCTCTTTAAAAACAAGGGATTGCCCATTTAAAACAGAGATGAGGCGAAACATTGTCTCTCAAAAGGTCGTGAGTCTTTGGAACTCTTTTCCTGAAAAGGTGGTGGAAGCAGAGTCTTTGAATATTTTCAAGGCAGAGGTGGATAGATTCTTGGTAAGCAAGGGGGTGATAGGTTGTCGGGGGTAGGTGGGATGCAGATTTGAGGTTACAGTCAGATCAGCCTTATTAAATGATGCAGTAGGCTCAAGGGGCCGAATGGCCTATTCCTGCTCCTTGTTCGTATGTTGGGAAATTTTGCAACAGGGAGACCCTCTGCTGTTTAAAGGGCCCCCTTAAACCTAATTTTCACTCCAGGAAGGCAGGGGCAGGATAGATTCGGGCCCCCTGACCCTGGAAGCAGAATCTGCGTAGATAGCCATGAGGGTGGGCTGGTTAAAAGGTCCATCCAATGTCCCAGGGACGTTGTCCCAGTTGTTTTAGGAGCTGTTATGTCCTCTAGCCCTCACCCCTCATGCCCCCTCACCCTCCCCCTCCCCACCCACTCCCCATGCCATCTCATGCCCCATTGCCACCTCCATAACCACTCAGCCAGCGACAGGGATAATGGGGTCTGTTTGAACTCAGCAGTAATTCCAAATGGCCGTACTGCATTCAGGTTTCTTGCCTGTGTGATTTGCACCACGCACCCTTCCCCTGCTGGCAGAAAAAGATCTGTCAGAAATGGGAGCAGCGACTCTGTGAAAATCTGGCTCTGAGTCTATTTCTGTTTATATTCCAGGTGGGCTACTGGTCAGTGAGTGCTGGAAATCTAGCCAACTATAGGATCATTGTGCCCAAACCTGTCATCGCAAATGGTTGGCATAATGTGTTCTGCCAAAGCAACCAATGGATAGCAATCAGTGGGCCAGACACAAATCAGAGTCCCTAATTGACTTTTCCCCTCAGCACAAGGACGCTGAAGCCAATTATATCACCCCAACCTGACTAAGAACAAAACCTCCAGTACTGAGAAGGGATCAAATTTCTGATCTTGACTGTATGCATCAGTTCAAATAGCCATTGAACTACCAGCTTGCTGATGCCTCTTGGTAGATGGAGCCCTTTTAAGGGAGATATAAAAAGCATCAATTTTGATCTTTCATTCTATGTGATATTACATTGCACTTGTTCAAGAAAAAATCTTTATGCAGCCTCTTCAGCACTTTGATCTACAGCGCATGACCAAGGTTGTGAAAGTCTTAAGGAGAGAGCCTCTGTGTAAACCGGGTTTCTCATTTCCAGTCAGCACAGCGTAAGAAGTTATTTCTTGTTTTTTTTTAAAAAAAAATCAGCTGAAGCTCGGAAGCGAGGTGATAAATAAGTTATAAAACAGGCACAGGCCTCATCATCGAGCTGTGCTAGTGATCGATCACGAATTAATGAGAGGTTTTGACATTCACTGTCCAAGTCAGCATTCAGCCAGCCATACCCTCCTGGGACGTTCCGTGCTGCGGATGAGGCCAAGATTGATTAGGTGTGTATTTCTCTATAAGATTGTTTAATCGATTTCCTTCTCCAGGTTTCGAAGAGCTGAGATAAATAATTTTCATGCCATTGTTTGTCAAATTATAGCTGAGTTGCATTTGGCTGCGGCTGCTGCCAAATTTGAAAAACAACAAGAAATATTTCTGAACGTTTTGTACCTGTCATATTTCTGCTGTAATGTCATCTTGCAACACCACGGCCCTGAAACAAGCTAAACAAGCCTTCCAACGGTCCCTGGGAATACACTGAGCATGTTGACTGGGAAGGAATGCCAACTTGATTCATTTCAACCAGGAAAGTGTCAGTGGTGGTACAATCACCCTCAGTGCTCTGGGTACGTCAAGGGGAAAAAGTATCAGGCAGGGGTCTGGCTTCTGATCGCTATCTGGGAAGCTCTGCTGCAACATGCAGGAGTGTGGATGTCAGATGAACACAGGCTGCCTACCTGCCCCTCGGTGATGCCACCTTCAGAAATAAGGTTGGCTTCTGCATATTGCTTAACGCCAGGGAGCTCTCCCTGCCCGTCATGTCTCATGACCCCTCCACCGCCTCTGTCTTGTCAGCCTGCTTGTCCAATATTCAGTCTTAAATGAGCAACAATTTCCTTCGGTTGAACGCAGAGAAAGCTAAAACCATTTATCTTCTATCTCCCTACCTGAAACTTGCTGCTCTTGCCAATTCCAACCGCTGCCCCAATCTCTGACTCTAGTTGAATTAGCTTATTTGAAATATCAGCACCCCAATTGGCCCAGAACTGAGCTTCTGACTCCATTTTCTCTCCAGCACAAAGACTACCCTCGCAACATCACCTGCTTCCTTTCCTCCCTCAAAACCATTTCAGACTAAGCTTTTGGTGCTCATTCTAATATCTCCTGCTTTGACTTGGCACCTTTGGTATTGGTTATGCCTCTCTAAAGCACCGTAGGATGCTATTCTGCGTTAAAGGTGCTATATAAATGCACGTTGTGTTGATATCCCCAACCCCAGCCCAGGAATAATGAGTTTAAATGTAAGTTAAGTTCAGCTAATTAAGCACATTTTTAAGTAATTTGCATTCACCACTACATTTTGCATAATTCAATCTTAAGTTGGTAACCAATGGAAATGTTCCCAGCCATTTTATTCAGCAGAGTAAATTGTGCAAGTTAGCATTTCAGTTGTGGAGAGTCACTCCACAAAGGAGAAGGGAGCAAATCAGAAACTTACCTGCAGAGGGCAGTGTGCTCAGTTAGAACCCTTCTTAATTCTCCAGATATTAAAATGAACAGTAGAAAGTTGACAGGTTGGTGATCTGAGTGCAATGCCCCCATGACCGAATGTCCTGAAAAATTAGGTACTGTGCTGGAAATTCCAGAATTTACCTCAGTAGGAACCTAGACTCCATATTATTAAAAAGTCTATTAGTCCCGGGCTCCATTCTCTAGAAAAGAGAAGGCTAACGGGTGTCCTCATCGAGATCTTTATGGTTATGAAGTGGTTTGATAAGGTAGACATGGAGAAGATGTTTCCGCTTATAGGGGAGTCCAAAACTAATAAATCCAATAGGGATTTCAGGAACTTCCTTATCCAGAGAGCGCTGAGAATGTGGAACTGGTTACCACTGGGTTTGGTTGAATTAAATAGTACAGCGACATTTAAGAGAAGTCAGATAAAGATACAAGGGTGCAGGAAATAGATGGTTATACTGGTAGGGTTAGGCGATAAGGAGTGAGGAGAGTCTCACGAGGAGCCTAAACACTGGCAGGGACCTGTGGGGCTGAATGGCCTGTTCCTGTGGTATAAGTTCAATGTAATAATTTTTGCTTTTAATTTTAGTTCCAGGTCCCCCAGGTGGAGTGAAAGCAGCTGCAGCCTCTGCCACAACAGTGGTCGTTTCCTGGCTTCCCCCACTGAAGATGAATGGCATCATCTGGAAGTACACCATATTTTGCTCTCACCCGTATCCAACAGTAAGGAATAGTTAACTGTGAACTCAAGATACCGTTGCATTCTAATAGGCTGGTGTTATTATTTTTGAGGTGCGGGTTGTGGGTGGGTGCATGAGGGAAGGGCAATTGGCCTCTCTACCCTCTGCCAAAGCCCTCAGTTAGCAGGGGCTGCACTAAAATAATCCTGCAGTGCTGTTTTTCCAATCGCGCCTCTCAGCTTGTGGGTTGTTACCATCAGTCTATTCAATCAGTCTATTCAGGCCATAAGATGCTCTCCTGGCCTGCATTCCATCCTGCACCCCTTGTAAACCTCAGCCCAGCCGAAACTCTGCTGCTTGTATCCTAACTCTCACCATCACCAAAGTCCTCACCGATCTCCATCGCTTCCCAGTATAGCAGTGCCTTGAATTTAAATCTCTCCATGGCCTCGTCCTTTCCTATCTATTATTTGAATGGAGAGAGACTGTCGAACGCTGCGGCACAGAGGGATCTGGCTGCCCTGGCACATGAATCACAAAAAGTTAGTATGCAGCTACAGCAAGTGATCAGGAAGGTGACTGGAATGTTGGCGTTTATTGCAAGAGGAATTGGGTATAAAAACAAGGAAGTATTGCCACAGTAGTACAGGGCCATGGTGAGGTTGCATCTCGAGGGCTGTGTTTTGGTCTTTTCACTTAAGAAAGGATATAATTGCATTAGAAGCTGTTCAGAGAAGGTTCACTCCACTGATTCATGGGATGAAGGGCTTATCTTATGAAGAAAGTTTGAGCAGATTGGACCTATTGGAATTTAGAAGAATGAGAGGTGATCTTATTGGAATATATAAGATAACAGGGTAGATGCTGAGAGGATGTTTCCCTTTGTGGTGAACTCTAGAACTAGGGATTAGTTCTAGTAAAAATTAAGATCTCCCATTTAAGACTAAGGAGAGATAATTTTTTTCAGAAAATTGTTAGTCTGTGGAATTCTCTTCCCCAGACAGCAGTGCAGATTGGGTAATCAAATATGTTCAAGACTGAGTTAGACAGGTTTCTGATCGACAAGAGAATCAAAGGGTATGGGGGTTAGACAGGAAAGTGAAGTTGAGACCACTTTCAGCTCAGCCATGATCTTATTGAATGTTGGAGTAAGCTCAAGGGGCTGAATGGCCTACTCCTGCTCCTAATTCTTGGGTACTTGTGTGTTAAACCTTTTACAACTCTCCAAGGTTACTGCATTTCTAATTCTGGCATCTTGCCCATCTTCAACTTCTTTTGCCTCACCATTGGCTGCTGTGCCTTCAGCCATCTCTACCCTAAGCTGTGAAATTCCCTAAACTGCTCCGCCTCTCTCTCTCTCTCCCCCTCTCTCTCCCTAACCCTCTCCTTCAAACCTACTCCTTTGACCAAGTTTCTGGTTATCTGTCCTAATGTCTCCATAAGTGGTCCGTTGTTGTTAAATTGTGTCTGGTAAAACTCCTGTGAAGCACCTTTGAATCTTTAACTGCATTAAAGGTGCTATATAAATGCGAGTTGTTTTTTTTGTTAATTAATAAGCTCTTGGCCTTTGCTCAATGCTTTCTTGCAGCATCATGCCTAAGATTGGAAACTCAATAAGTAAGGTAAATTATTTATTGTGTGTTTTCATAGCATGACATTTGGATTTTTTAGATGAATATTCTGAGGTGGGTGTTAGTTCGGTGCAGGGACTAGCTCTTAGAGATTTAAGCACGCACAAGGATTCGTGGTCACACCTCAGAAGCAGAGGCCAGTTGTTTCACTGCTAAATTTGGGAATTTACAGGTGGGAAGTGGGATATTGGGCAGGTTGGGATGGAGGTGACCCCTGTTTGGCATTCGAAACATGCCACATGTGACAGAGGAACTGAACATGGCAGCCGGCAATGAACTCAAATGTGGCTTCAGGAACCCCAAAAATCAGATGTTCCCTGTGAATTATCCTCAGTAATTGCATCGAACATATTCAGGTGAAGTCAATGTTTCGCACTTTCACACAAGCGAAGTCACATATTTCGGGGGGACAGGGGGCTACTGGTAACGTTGCTGGACTAGTAACCCGGAAGATCCAAGCCAATGTTCTGGGGATACAGGTCCAAATGCCACCATGGCAGCTGGTTAGATTTAAATTCAATTAATAAAATCAGGAATTAAAAAATTGGTCCCAGAAATGGTGACTGTGAAACCATTATCGATTGTCATGAACCATTTGGTTCATGAATGCCTTTTAGGGAAGGAAATCTGCCATCCCTTCCTGGTCTGGTAACTCTAATTGACTCCAGACCCACAATGTGGTTGACTCTTAAATACCCTCTGAAATGGCCTAGCAAGTCACTAAGCGGTATCGAACTGCTACAAAGTCTACAAAAAGAAATGAAACCGAACGGACCACTCAGACCTAGATGTCCTAGGCTCAACCATCTTCAACTACTCCATCAATGACCTTCCTTCCATCATAAGGTCAGAAGTGGGAATATTCGCAGATGCTTAAACAATGTTCAGCAACATTAACATCTCCTCAGATACTGAAGCAGTCCATGTCCAAATGCGGCAAGACCTCAATGATATCCAGGCCTTGGGCTGACAAGTAGCAAATAACATTCATACCACACAAGTGCCAGACAATGACATCTCCAACAATAGAGGATCTAACCATTGCCCCTTGACATTCAATGACATTACCATTGCTGAATCCCCCACTATCAACATCCTGGGAGTCACCATTGACCAGAAACTGAACTGGGCTAGCCACAAAAGTACTGTGGCTACAAGAGCAGGTCAGAGGCTAGGAATCCTGTGGCGAGTAACTCACCTCCTGACTCCCCAAAGCCTGCCCATCTACAAAGCACAAGTCAGGAATGTGATGGGATACTCTCCATTTTCCTGGATGAGTGTAGCTCCAACAACACTCAAGAAGCTTGACACCATCCAGACAAAGCAGCCCGCTTGATTGGCACCCCATCCACAAACATTCACTCCCTCCACCACTGATGAACAGTGGCAGCAGTGTGTACCATCTACAAGATGCACCTCAGAAACTCACCAAGGCTCCTTAGGCAGCACCTTCCATACCCACAACAGCTACCATCTAGAAGGACAAGGGCAGCAGAGAAATGGGAACACCACCACCTGGAAGTTCTCCTCCAAGCCACTCCCCATCCTGACTTGAAAATATATCGGCGTTCCTTCACTGTCGCTGGGTCAAAATCCTGGAGCTTCCTCCCTAACAGCACTGTGGGTATACCTACCTGACAGGGACGGTGGCGGTTCCAGTTCAAGAAGGCAGCTCGCCACCACCCTCTCAAGGGCAATTAGGGATGGGCAATAACTGCTGGCCCAGCCCACATACGTGACTTCATCCTTACTAATCTACCTGTCACAGATCCATCTGTCCATTACAATATTGGTAGGAGTGATCAGCACACGGCCCTTGTGGAGATGGCAGTATTGTCCCAGACTTGCACAAAGTGCAGTAGTGGGCGGGAAAGAGCCCTTTTTACCCACAGGCCGGAAAAACTGGTTTTTGTGCTGTTTCACCCCATTCATGGTGCGTCCGTCTCATCAATAATTCTTTCATGGGAAACATGCCGGATCGCTGGTGGGCCGGCTTGGGTTTGCCAGCCCTCCCGTGACCTCGGTCATATTAAAAGCACAGTGACCGCAGCCACCCCATGTTGACAGACCAGGACTGCTCCAAGTGGCAGATGGTTCTGAAAGCAAAGAAGACGGCAGCCCCCAAATTTAGCGGTGGAGGCCTCCACGCTGTCCTCTAGCCCCACTCTGGCTGCAGGAGGTCCACCAGAGTCACCAATCCGGCCTGGGAGGCGGTGGCCAGTGGCGGTCAGTGCCGCTGGAGCCCAGAGGAGGTCAGCCACCCACTGCAAGGAAATCCGTTCCACCAGGGTAAGTCACTCTTCCCATCACTCCCAAACCCATCACACATCCACAGGGGTCTCACACCTCAAGGGACAACACCACTAACTCTCACACACACCCTCACATCTCCATCAGGCTCATATCCTCTCAAGCTCCCATCCTCATCCCATCCATGGCTCCGCTCACCACACAAACATTCCACGCAGTGTCATGTGTCCTGCTTGCACTTTCTCCACCTGTTTTCATGCAGGAGAGGTTGGCTCACAACAGCAGGGAGGGGTCCCAGACCAGGGGCGGAGTGGCTCACATTAGGCCCCTCACTCACTTTGTGGAGTGTACCATCGCGTTGACTGGTGAGGGCATGGACCGTGCCTCTAGTGATGTTGAGGTCGGTGGTGAACACCCAAATGAGGATCCTGCACCACATCATCCCTCTCTCAACGCAACTGTGAGTGCTCTCTCTCTCTCCTGCTTTTGACTCTGCTGCCATGCACTAAATATCTCTACTTTGCTACTTTGGTTCACGGGGAGCTCTGCCAAGCGACCGACACACCCAGCCAGCCAGTCAATCAACTCCATCCATGCCCTCACCTCCAGCCAAGAGTACATCTCCTCCATTGCAGCGCAGAGATACACACCTCAGTGCATCCTAGATCTAGAGCAGGCTCTGGTTCACAATCTGGTGGTCACCGCATGTCCGCAGCAGGAGG